>NW_009954194.1:1124884-1164161 GCF_000747805.2 Chaetura pelagica | reverse complement strand
GGGAAAGAGACCATATTGCATTTGTAAGCACCAATGACTGTTCAACACTGTCTGGCTTTAGATTTCATCCCAGTCACATCAAGCCAAAAAAACAACCACAAACAGGTGTTTAGTAGACAAAAAACCACACAGATACAACTAAAAATACACAAATTACAAAACAAGCACACTTCACACAACACGAAGTTTTGTTGTACTTTTTACCTTTGATAGCCCTTTCCACTTTGACTTCAAGACAAATAAGAGAAATAAAGCAAAAAAGGAGAATGATGACGAGTGAATGAGAATGAATTAATGGGTGAAAAAAACCAAAGTGACTTAAGTGGACAGATGCCTTTCCCTTTACTCTAGAAGCTGTGTCTGAACCCTGAAAAAACCTTTTAATCAGAAAAAATAATAAAAGCATATCTTCTTTAAAAACAGAGACAGAACTAAACATGAGAAATGCTAAACTGAAAGATACAATGAAGAAATTATGGTTATCACTCTCACAATAGGCTTGGTGGTTTATAGGATGAGTCCATTCTATGTTCATTCCTTGACCTGTCAAAAACTGATCTACAAATACCTAAGGACAGCTCTTAAACCAGTTTTCCTGTCTCTCTTACATTCAAAGGAGACAACAACCAAGAAAAGGGAATTCAGATTTCATCTCTCTTCAATGACTGCTGAAAGTAGGTAACAACAATGGCATCTAAATCTTGATTCAGGTTTTACATATATCTATAAACCTTAAAATACCTGAAATCCTCAGTTTAAAGGAAATATCAAGGAATGCAGAAAATGATAAGTTCAATCATGGTACTGCATAAAGCCATCCCATGCTGTGCAGTGGAAAGATGATGCCTGTCTTACCATGGCAACACAACATTAATACAATAATATGTACATTTTTACCTCCTGCCATTGTCAGAGCTGCATCAAGAGCCGGACGCACTTCTTTTCCCAGCTGTTCTTGAACTCTACTTCCAAGCAAAGGTCCAACATCTGTAGTATGGAAAGATAAAAAACCCATTATACATTAGTTAAGTTTAAATTACCTCTTAGCATAGGTACTATCAGACTCTTACTTAACAAAGTATACATATAGCGCTGAAACTCCCCTAAGACCCCTAATTGACTTAGTGACAGAAAACAATGCAGGAATACAGTTCTCTGACAGTTAGCTATAGGCCTATAAATGAAAGCAGTAAATCCAAACATGGCAGGGAATATTCACTAGCACTTGGCCATACAGCTGAAGACACAATATTTCAAGAAACTCCAAAATATGTATTTAGTTTCATTTACTACTTTTTCAGAAATAGATTTTTTTCCCACAGTTTATCTTAGAGAGGTCCAATATCTGGCATATTCTTTCACTACATACTATTTTGTAGTGCAACAGAAAAAAGAACATAAATTCTTTTCTTTTCTCCTGTTCCTCATGTATCCAGCAACATCAAGGTCAGCCACGACCCAGACCTGCCAGCCATCTCCACTGAAATCCCTTAAGCATGTTAAGCACGCGTCTGCCAGTCCCTGCCTCCCCACGTGGCATCCAGCACTGGTTCCACGCTCACCCACTGCCACCCTCACCTCCAAACCCTTCCCTACCAGAAACGAAGGTTAGTTTGGCAAAAAGACGGATAAACACTGAGCAGCTTGGTGAAGCATCTTAATGCAACAAAACCTTTAGGCAGTTGCTGGGTCCTTTCCATTTTCAGATCCCAGTAAACAGCTTTTCAAGTTTTTTGCCCTTGATGAGATGGGAATAAAGCACAGTACAGAAGTATCCACTACTGTCAGCACTAGCTTGGAATGAGAATTTTTATCAAGCAGAAAACACTTTTCAGCATTTCCTCAGGGTGGGCAAACTGAGCTCATCTACATTTCTCTCGAGGTTTATGCTACAGTTGATTCCCTTACAATGAAATCCTTTTGTCCCCAGGTGTCAAATACTTAATTCTAGTATTTCAAGAAAATAAAAGCTATCTTTATTGATGAGCACACAGATCCAGTTAGGTTCCTGTTAACTAACATACTAACTTGATTTTAAATTTTGTTTGGAGTGCTTGGGAAAGTAACAAGCTAGTACTTGAAATGCAAATGTCAATAACAATTATCCTCATCATCACCACTGAGTTATAGAGGACACACACTTTTTTTTAGACCAGAGTGTTCCTGCCTAGAATTCAGTAGGAAGACTACTACTACTTTTGCAACTGTGAGCCTCACATAGAGAAGACACGTTAATTTCAAGGTATGCCAAGTTGGCTGTATTGAAAATTACCTTTAAAATACGTGTTAAATCTAGAGAGAAGCATTAATTCTGGGCGTGATAAATCAATTAATGATACGTGGAATGCTGTCACATTGTATAGTTTGATCCCAGTGACAATTCTGTTTACATTTCTTTTGGTATTTCTGTATTTCACTTCAGTTTGAAATGCAGCCCTGCACATATTCATAAACATCTGTTAACAGTGCATCTGAAATTCTAATCTGGACTGAATACGGCCAGTCCTTTCTATTATTACGAGTTTCAACAAGAAATACTTAAATTAAAAAAAAAAAACCAAAAATAAAAATATCAGAGGTTTGATTGTTTCCCTTTACTGAGCTTCAAAAAGGTGACACCTCATATTTTAACTGTGCTGAAGGGGCAAATGCAGCAGATGTGTTTCAAGTTTTATCTCCTGCTATTCAGCTGCTGATTCTGAAATAGCAAATATATTAAGTAGCTTTAGGAAAAAGATAACCTTATACTTCAATTTCTAGCTTAGTAGAGGACAAAAGTATAACAACAAAAAAAAACAAATACAGAGACCTCATGCTCATTTGAACCACCAAAACAGTCAGTAGCTCTGTTCCTTGACATTTGGCTCCATGGTTAAAAAAAATTAAGAAATAATATTCTAAAAAAGCATTAAGTATTAGTGACTACTGAAGTATAAAAAGGAAAATTCAATATTAGCCTGACTTACTGTATAAGTAATTTAATAAAAAGACTTAATTCAGGAAATAATATACATTACACCAGAATCAAGACGTTTTACATGAAAACAATTTTAGGTTTTAGTCTCATTTATCATGGAGAACAGCACTTGTGCTTGAAAAACATGTTCTCATAAATAAAATTTCACTTTGCATTATGAGCTATTTACATCATCTTATTGAAGTCTTTAAATATACATGGCTAACCCCCTTTAAATCAAAGTACTTACTATTTAGGTCAGAGAGTGCTTTATCCTTCGTTGTGTTGTACTGGCTCACCAAGTACTCTATTTGCTGAAAAGATTATAAAAAAACCACTATTAAAATAATTGGAAAAAAGTAATGCTTTTAAATAATATGTCAAACTGCCACTTTGAAACAATCAAAAAATTTTTGCAAACCCCTAAAATCCTGGCTCTCCACTGTTTTCAGTTGACTAAATATTTTAAAACCTTGCTTGGCAGAACTGCACACAATAAAATATACGCTTAATTGGCAAATCTACTTAATTTGAACATCTCTGGGGGAAATGATTCAGCTTGAAAATGTTAAGTAGCAAGAACTGTGGTCATATGGAGGCTTCAAGTCAGTCATGCCAATAAGGTTTTGCATGTCTTCATCTCTGTTACTTGATTTTCTGGTGACATTAGTTCCTCCTTCATGGAGTGACACCTGGCAAGTTGATGGAGTGGTAATTTTGAAGTAATTCACCAACCAGACTAGCTGTATCTGGGGAGCCTCTCAAGGCTTCTCTTGCTGAAAGGAGCTGGCTGCTCTGTCTTAAGTCAAATGGTTTTCCTTACCCCCAAGCAGACTTGGGGGTCACAACTTGGGCTCTACCAGACACTGCAACAACATGAAAGAGCAACGCAGTTATCGCCAGGATCTTTGGACAAAACATTATCAAAGCACCATTTCAAGTGGAAATCTTACTATACTAATCTTGAAAAGACATGAAACAAACTTCATTGATCTCTGTATATTTAAATTAATGCATTATGAATCCTACCCTGACTGAGTTAAAAGTAGCATAAAGATTAACATACATGACAAATGGGGTTCCAGCTCTAAACATGACTCATATGTGCACCAAAGTGTATCTGGCTTGCAGTCTCAACCTTTTTGTGCAGTAAAGAAAAAAAATAACAGAAAAAAGACCATCCTCAAACCAAGTTATCAATCATACAGCAGTGGATGGAATTAAATGAAAAATTATCAGGCAGACCTCCTTTTTCTAAAAAAGGAGAAAAAATTACGTTTCTTACTAATAAAGTTGTTGGTTGGTTGGTCTTCCTAGGCTAACCTAAGGACTAAAAGTTTGCAGGGCTACAGATTTTGTATTGTCTCCAGCAACGTCACAGACAAAAGGGGATTCTGTATAATAGTGTTATCACTCAATACTCATAGTCTGCAAATCTTCTATGACATGAACTCTAAACATGTGACTTCTTTTTACAAATCCTCTTATATGCTGTACACCTCATACTGGTGACTCAAGGACATCACTTACAATTTCAGAGTTTTACAGCCAATTAGTTGGATTCTACAACTTTTTCAAGAGTCTGAAGTGCTTCTCCTACCCCTAATAAATTTTTACAAATGTGTGCGTATACATGATACCCATGTACCCTGTTTGTCAAAATGACTTAGAATATATATCTGATGACTGCATCATTAAGTGCGACCAAATCTAAAAAATAAAAATCAATAATCCTGCAGGAAAACGAGAAACTACTATCTGAGACTCTGAGGAACTCCTGGCACAAATGTTCAAGTCCTGACACTTTAAACTTCAATAATTCAGGCATTTTTTGTTAACTTTCTAGCTAGTGTGTATTTTTTTTCTCTATTCAGATAGTTACTTCCACGTAACACATTTTTCTACTGCAATGTTTCCTGCTGCAGGCACTCAGAGTGCTGTGAAGGGGACACTAGTGGTTTCTGATGCAACTGGATTACATCCTTCTGTGCCCCAAGTTAGGTCCAGACTGACAAAAGGCACTCCTGTTTCAAGAGAGATTGCTAGCATGACCTCTACTTCCTGTCATCTACCTCCATCACTGTACTGTTACAACATCATATGCAAATGATTAAGTCTATAGGGAACAACTCTACTTGCGGAAATATTTAATGGTATCCCCCAAGATGTCTCCTGTTCCCATACAGTCCTGTCAGCAGAAAAAAGCTCAAAGGTTATGGGAGTCCAGAGTTACTGTGATTGGGATGCTACCACACTATTGGACCCCTCATAATTGTGTGAACTCCACCTAATTCTAATTTTTCTGTCATGTGCAAGAAAAATAGATTAATTAAATAAAGTTTCAAAGAATCACAGAATCTTAGGGGTTGGAAAGGACCTCAAAAGACCATCTAGTCCAACCCCTCTGCCAGAGCAGGGTCACCTAGAGCACATCACACAGGAATGTATCCAGGCGGGTTCTGAATGTCTCCAGTGAAGGAGACTCCACAACCTCTCTGGGCAGCCTGTTCCAGTGCTCTGTCATTCTCACAGTAAAGAAGTTTTTTCTGAAGTTTAATTAGTTAAAATTAATTAAAGCCAAAATAACAGGATTTATTTTTTTTTCCCCCCCTCCTAAAACATGAAGAACTGAAATTTGTACAGGGGAAGGTTTACAAATCTTCCTTACTAGCATGTCTTTTTTTAATTTCAATGCAAAAAATAGTACAGGATTGCTTTTGGGACTTAAGGAAAGTTTGAAAGCAAAAGGGAGACAGTATATCCTGTTCAGTATGTCACAGTATGACACTGATTAAAAGAAACAAACAGTCAAAAATACTTCTGGAAAATAAGCTACTGTAGCTCACTCCCAAAGCACATATAAATAAATTCAAAATACAAAAAAAACAGGAAAGAGCAACAAGAAAGCCACATTTTCATGTAATATCTTCTCTCAGTATGTATTCCTTTTAAAACTGTATTTTCCTCCAAATTATTCACCTTTTGCTGTTCTGTAGGAGGAAAAGGGTCTACGAGTATCATCACAGCATGCTCCAGGAGTACAGTTCAGATGACGCACAAAGAATGCTGTTCCATCAGGATAACTCCCAAACTTCTATCGCTATGTGAGAATGTCTTACCTTTCATCATTTATTCTACTTCATGAGACTGACACACAAAGAATAAACAACATGCTGCAGGTGTGATTTTTTACCAAACAGAAAGAAACAATTATTTTCTGCAGTACTTCTTACTTACACCTCTTCCCTCCCACCCTCATTCCCCATAAACAAAAAATTCTTTACCGCTGGAGTGTCGTTAAGAAAAACTTTCAGATCTTTAAAATTACTGTTAACCAGTTTCTTTGCTCCTCGGACTTGGTTAGTTAAATGCTGGTTGGCAGCATATGCACAAAGCACTCCAACACTACAAAAAATACAGAAAATAGTTATTTCCTATTACTCTAAATGTCCATTCTGACATAAAAGAGAACCAAAAAATTACAGCAAAAAGAAGTAAAACATTATAAAAATGGAGGTCTCCATAAATTTACACATTTTCTTACTACAAATTCTCACACGCATTATGAAGCAGAGTGGAGAAATTAGCCATGGCAGTAATTAAAAAAGAAAAAAAAATAAATGAAAAAAGCAACGTTAACCTAAAGTCTTCAGAAGTTATTAATGTACAGCTACCTATCCATTTGCCTTGATGCTATCAGAAAATGTGTATAGCCTGTGTAAATGGTACAAGACTCAGAAATATCAGGCTCTTTTAAAAGTATTAACCTTGACACAGCTACAAGCAAATGCTTATAAAATAACTGTAAAAAGAAATAGTTTACATTTGGAAACTTCAGCAACACTTACTCATAATGGCCCAATTTGTTTATGTAATTGCATAGATGTTTTAAAAGCACAAGAATAGTCCCTATTAATGCTAAAATACATAAGCATCTCCTGATAGCAAACAAAAAGTGAAAAGTGAGCTAGACTTCCAGTTAGCACTGCTGCTGATTATTTTGTATTTGATCATTCTCCACTGTAAAATTCTAATTACAGCATAGCAGATCTGCACAAATAGTAAGTAAATAGGCAATTAAAAGTCCCATGAGAGGCTTTGAAAGCTCTCTCACAAGCGTTAGTTTTCTGTTTAGTTTAGGTGCAAACCAGACTCAAACAGAAGGATGATTTTTTTTGGTTTTAAACATCTTAGGTTCACAATAGGTAACCTTTCAGACAAGCACCAGAAAAGAGTAACCACTGGAGAGGAAGTAGCCTCAAAAGCAGGCCAACTACAAAACCACCTGGATTAAGGACTAACTTTCCACAGATTTAACTGGTAGGCAGCAGAGACCCACTCAATAGGCACGACACATCCCCCCAAGGGGCAAATACTGCCTACAGGCTGCAGAATGAGGTGCATTACAGGAAATTCTTGGATGGTAACTTTTTTTAGTCTCTTATTTTGCATCTTAGTGCAACAGCTCAGTACTACAGAGGCAGCACCCTGAATGGCCATTACAGACATCCAAATGACAGGAGAACGGAGTCAGCAACACAAATGGTACTGTACTCCTCCTAGACTGTCAAACATCCCAAGTTGGGGAGTCATGAAGTCCTAAATACTAATAATTTTAAATATGAATTACAGAAAACCCATACCAGGCTCCCTACTGGGAAAAAGGTATATGGTAAGATTAATTCTTTCTCCAAAGAATGTATGTTCAAAGGAAGACATAATACAGTCACATAAATGAGAAATGAGATTGTGGAGAGCAAATGGGTATCTACAATAGTATGATTTGTGATTTGTGTATCTTGGCAAGCATCTCCTGGCAAGACAGGAGCAAACAGCCTGAGGATGCTCATCTCCTCTTATGAACAATCCAAAACCAAATCTTTATTTTGCTTTTCCTATTTTAGCTTTCCCAAACAACATACAAGCTTGCTTTCCCAGGAAAACTCATCTCAAGCACAAGAATTTTTGCTACTATAACAAATGCTCTCAGGCAGAAAATTCTGATCTCAGAGCATGATACAGAGAGAGATGGCAAGACTATATGCCACAGATGCTGGTCTATGCATTGCTTCACCAACATTTTCCTCAACACCAAAAATAATCCAGAACAGGATGACTGAGTTTGACATGTATAGGTTGCTTCTCTATCCAAAATTTCACAGCTGTCTTCAAAACCAGCTAATAGCTACCTTCCCAGAAGGCACTAACTAAAGAAGGAACTGTAATACTTCTGTTACTACTTATTAACTAACAGCAAATGGCATCATTTTATTTCCACTCTGATCAACAATTGAGCAGCCATTATCATCAGCCACCACAAAGAAAATGAGGACTCAGAATGCATAAAATGCTAAGAAACCGAGTAATTTTCAATGTAACCAGAAATAAGCAGTTTTATTTTGGACACATGCAATATACTACTCCTCTTTACAGCAATGTTATTATTTCTAAAATTTATTTATTTATTAAATCTAAAGGCAAGCTATCTCAAGCTATCAGGAAAAGCAAACATTTGTATATCACTCTGAGGTTCAGAGTTTATAAAAATATCCTTGTTCTTCAGACAGCCAACATTTTAATGTCCTTCCAATGTTATGCTCATAGAGCAGAAAGGTCAATTGGAAGCTAACAAAACAGTACTTTGTAAGACTTTGAGTATGATCGTTTTTCTCTTAAGTCTCCTAAATGGAAGGAGTGGGAGCAAACAAGATAGCAGAGATGCTTTAAGCAGATGAGGAACTCAGAACAATTGCAACTACATTCTGAATGTAACTAAACAAATACATAACAAGAGAGTGGAAAAATCTATTTATTATGTAACTGAGCCTTGAGTCAACATTCAATAAGCAGCTACAAGAAAGAGACGCATAAAGCAGGAATAAAAAGGACAGGCCTATTCTGTAACAGATTAGAGAACTGTTTAAACAGCCTCTTTGGGAGTCAGATATTCCACACAACTTCTTGCCAGGTTTCACAGACTGATATGAATGTTACCAATCCAGTTGCAACGGGGAGGTGGGGGCAAGTTTTTCCTTCAGCTGTGCTTGCAAAAAAATTCAAGTCACCGAACAGGCTATTCACATACTGGAGAAATGTCACCTTCCTCACTACTGGCAAACAAATATAAGAAAATAATGGGCTGGAAATGTCTGTACAAACTTTTTTACCAGTTTTTCAGATTGTTGATTCCCAGGTTCTGAACAACATCTATCACCAATCTCAAAGCCAGAAGTATGAGGTACTTTCCAAGATACCAAGTATCATTCCCTTCCTTCAGACATGGCTTTCCCTAACTTCACACATGGTAACATAAATTCTTTCCTGAAGATGTATATAACACAAACTCTTTTTGGACAGAAAACTGACTGTGTTTCGTTATCTGATAGCCAGGACACTGATAGCAATAGAGTCCTACTCTGTATGACAACATTCTTGTATAAAACATGTGAAATGCCAAAATCAGCACTTTTAAAAAAAATCAATCTACCAATAGAAATACTTCAAACACAAAGTGCATCTGCTGGAAATGACACACTTAAAATCTCTTCACTTTAAGATAAAAAACTGTGTACATAATCACAAGACTTCTGACTTTCTTCTTATGCCTCTCCTTGGGGAAAACATACTTCCTGTGTATGCCTCACCTTCAGAGAGCACATCTAGGTAGAACTTTTTTATAATAAAAAAAGGAAAAATCTGTACTCTTTGTTTTTCCATTACATATAATTCCAGTGAACTTAGTATTAAAACCTCATCCTAATTACCAGACCACTGTATCAGTGGAGAAGTGAGAAGAAATAATGTTCTTCATGAGTAAAACCTACTAGCTGAAATCTTGGGAGAATCTACATTACAAGCATATGTGTGTGAATTTGCATGCTGACCCATAGAAAAGGCATCCCCATTTTACTTGAGCTCTCAAGAGCTGTTGCCTACATACACACAACCTGCATCAAGCTCCATGCTCAGCATCTTTCCCCTACTAATACTCTCTACCATGCATTTGATCTGTCTTTTCCAGGCAAGGAAATAGAGCTGACTCATCTTTCCAATCATAGGTCTGGAAAGAAAATTAAAAATATTTCCTGCTCTTTAAAGTTCTGATCCTTTAACTGAGAGAATCTTAAGAGAGGCTGGTACTGCAGGGGAGATGGAGAGAAGATGCAGAACATAAACTTTGATGGGACATCCTGAAGAAGTCCATCCCCTAGACATCATTTCCAGTCCCTCCAGCAGCTGTGCACACGTATGTTCCACTGGAGGGCCTTCAAAGCAAAGCTCCACTGGCAAAGATGTGGGCACTCTGATGGATGCATGCCTTGCTAAATGCATCTTCTGAAGCAGCACAGCACTTGGTGGAGTTCATGGCATTCCAGTCATCTGGTAGGGGTTTGGAAGACATATTCCCAAAGGAGACAAACAATGCTGCATGAAGTTCAATCTATACCTAAACAATGAGAGGATCCACTTCTTGGTGTTTTCATGGTAAATCTTGATGTAACCCTATATTAGAAGAGATCATTCAAGTTTCTGCTCTTTTGGCTCTTTTTGCAAGTAGCTGTAAGCATTTTATGTGCACAGGACTAAACCCATTTGATTATTGTCACAGCTTACATATGCAGCTGTGGCACAGTCCTGGAAATGTGTGGCTTGGAAAAGAACAACTTCAGGTAAATCTTTGACCTCAGCCAAAATTACATAGTAACCTGGAGGAAAAGTAGAGAATAACTTCACAAGGAGACCTAGTCTGAGTACAATATAAGAAACAGCTGTAAATCTCTGGCTTCCTCAATTTTTTTTTTTGTTTTGTTCTGTTTGGTTGGTTGTTTGGTTTTTTTTCTGGGGCAATGGCTACCAAGACTGTCCTTTTGTGTTTTAGCACAGCAGTAAGCAAGCTGACACAGGCTTAACTAGATCCAGGCATGACATCTTCACTTCCCTTGTGAAAGATGATCCAGGAAGGGCAGCAAAATCCTGCTTTGTATGGAGATGTATTGGAGACCTGAGCACTCAGTTAGGGCAGGGGTCAGTAATATCAGCTGTAAAGTCCTATCTTGCCTTGCACAGCACTCACAGCATTAGAGACTTAGCCAGGGAGTCATATGAGATTATCTCCAACTGTGGAAACCTGCATACAGAGCTCAGACCAACCTCTCCCTTAGGGCAAGCCTCTGATACTCCTGAGAGGTAATTTAATGACTTACTTTTTTTGAGGCATCACTGCACTACAAGGAACTTTGGACCTTTCTTCATGGCAGGGATGCATCTATCACCTACAACAACATTTGGCTTTCCAGTCTTTAGAATACTTAAGTGTCGTGTTTGTCAGCAACACCTGGCAGAAAAGAGCATGTTCCCATTCCCGATGTCAGTGTGGTCTACACTGAGCATAGGCAAGGTCTCAATTTGTCATGACAAAGAGTAGTAGAAGTAAAAAAAGCTTCTAGATTACAGTCAAATATCACAGTAAGTCCCACCTCCCTGAACAGACACACAGTATAGACCAAAAGGCTTGATTTGTTTTTTTTATATAATCACAAAATAAGGACAGTATGCATGTAAAAATATGAAGAAGTTGAAGGAAAAAAAAACAACCTGGAAGCAAACTGTGTATTCTGAAAACACCTTCAGGGAAAGTAAAACTCTGGATTGTAGTCCTTCATCACTCATTTCACACCCAGCACAGACCAGGAGTATGCTCCTAACACTTAAATCCCCCAAAATGTCACCAAACTCCAGGAGTTTACAGTGAGTGCATGCATAGTTTAAAAAAAAACCTCAGTGCCCAAAACAAAACCCATTATTTTGAACTAATAAGGAAATTTGCAAGCAGATACTGAAGGACACACCACTGCTTTTCTCATCACTACCACACTACCAAAAACAAAGCAGTAATGTTGCACCTCAAGTTCTCTATGGGATGGTAATTAAACATAGGACACAATACCTTATATTCAGAAGCTTAATGCAACATTCTGCAGTTGTCATTTTGAGACTGGCAAAAACTTCATTTGCCAAATTCAAGCTTAGGGTTTTTTTGCTTCACATCTACATTCCTCTCAAGTGAGTAAAAAAAAGAACTGTGCATAGCAATGGTAGCAGCATTTTTATAATGCAGTCACATTTTATTTAGTAAGCAATAATATTAGTCTAATAATTTCTGCACCTGTAGGCTAGTAGAATAACATTGTCATATGACACTGCAAAATTATTCCTGTACCAAGCTTGATATTGTTCTCTTTATTACACTTGCCTTATTATTAAAGAAGCAACAAAAAGAAATGTTGCAAAACAGCTCCTCTGACAGTCAGCATTTTTCTTCTGTCTTTGATGCATTTCCCCACCACAGTTGTCACAGCAACGACACATACAGAAGCACAGTCCCACAAGAGGCAGTAAGAAAATAAATAGCAATCCCAAGGCTGTGGAGACTATAAAACCGATTTCATAGTAGATGGCCTGTAATTCAGACAAAAATAGTGGTAATAGCAGATATGACACAGTAACTGCAATCAATATAGAGCAAGTAATTAAAAATCAAACCACAGACTAAACCATCTATTCAGTTACCAAGGTTATGGACTTTGTGCGTTTTGTCAATAATTGACAACTTTTCTAACAAAAAGACGTAACATTGTAGATACTGAAAGCTAAAACCAACTTAGCTAGAGTATTAGCTAGGTAAACTACAGGAGTCCGTGCTAAGACTGAAATATGCTCACAAGAACCAAATATGAATTGATGCAATCGAAATAGGTTAAAAAGGAACGCATTTATTTCCTAGATCACAAATCTATTGTTTCTCACATCTGTTTCCAAAAAGGCTTCAGAAATGTCAGCAAGGCTGACTAGTTCAACATTTCATCTGGGAGGGGGGAGGAAGGCTTCACTTGTTCACTTTTGTAATCAGTTATGAGTGTGAAGACTCATATAAACTGCAAAGGGCAGTATTTCACTGGATGATCAATTGCAGTGGAAGAGGTTTCTCCAAACTGCTGAAGTAAAAAACTGCTTAGGGACTAGAAAACAGGAAGAAGTGGATTTTAAGCTCTCTTGGGTGAAGACATTTATTCTGCTGCCAAACAGCAAAGTAGAAGCAAATAAAAGGAGGCTTTCAAAACCTGGAAGGAGTGAAAGGGAACAATGCAACACAATACTCTAACTAGCTTTTACGCTGGAAGCAGAGCAAGTGTTCCAAGACCAAGAAGCTGGGCCAGGCAGGCCTGGCACAGCCCCACACATGGCAAAGAAGCTTCCAGGGACAAGCTGTGAGGGGGCTGTGTTGTTTCCCTCTGCTGCAAACACATCCACAACCAGGCCAGGCAGGTGTCTGCATACAGAGGTAGACAGCACAGTGTGGGCACACGCCAGTGGTCCTTCTTCCCTGATACATCTCTTTTCTCCTTTCTTTTCCCAATTTTAAGAGAACTAATTCTCACACTAGTACTTGGAGTCCTCTTCCGTTTTACTAATCCACCAACCTAAAACTTGGCAGTAAAAGGATGAAACTCAGGCTGTGTATTGTCCTGAAAAATAAGTTACAATTTCTCACAAGCTATCAATCATGCTCCAGTTCCAGCTTTGCTGATGCCCTTCCTCACAATCCCTAATTACCAACTGATCCATATACAGCAACCATCACCATTAGCAGAGTTGCAAATTTCTGACCTAATTAGCAATTCTAGGATAAAACCTATTTTTTTAAATTATTATTACTAACTGCTGGTTAAAAGCTGTTAAATCCTCTGAAGAATAAAAAATAAATGCTTGGAAGAACAACTTGGCTAGATTTTGTGAAAAAATTACTGCTCTCTAGTTACCTGAACACTTCAGAAATTATTTTATAAGATATGTTTTAAAAAAGGTTAGATGGAAAGTCATGTTCTAACTAACATTCAAAATAGTTATGGATGTTTTAATAGAAGCAGTGCATACAGACATAGTTAGTTTCTCTTCTATGGTGTATCTACCATAAGACATTACCTGAAGAGTCAGGACAACATTTTCTGGCTGTGGAACGCAAAACAAATGGAGAATGTGTGTAATACACAGGCAGCATGCATGAAAACAAATCATGTGAATAATGAATAATTAACCATGACCAAAACAATTAACAACACAGAAACAATAATAAAAAGGCACTAAAATAAAATAATGCATAGAAGAATCATTAAGTAATAATGGAAAAATATTTACAATAAAACACATAGCAGATAATTTCTGGTTTCCTTGGTAAGGGAAAGGATTTCTCCAACAAATATTTCCATCTTAAAACAAAAACAGACCAGTTATTTCTACACTGAGCATCTGTTTCATATAATTCCCAACACATTTCACAGAAGGCCAGAGATTGCATTACTTTGAGGTTAGTGATTTCTTCACGAATTCCACCTGTCATAACTGTCCTAGGGTATTCCTAACCAACTTCTTCTTTTCAAAGCTTATTTTAGCATGAAAGCAGCAGCTTAAGTAGCAATTTTGGGTCCTTAACACATTACACACAAAATTCACCCTTCACTTTTAACTAATTATGTGGAGGTTTACTTTAGATAATTAAATAGCAAAAACAAACAAAATAAAAAAGGCATTTGAGAAGGACTGAAGAAGGTTATCAGGTTCTTAACTGATTTCTTATCTGTTATTTCAGAAAAACACTAGAAACTAAATATTCAATTACAGGAATCTCAGAAGAACCAAATTTCTCCTTTTTTTCCTCCACAATGGAAATAGAATTTCTTGTATTTTTCCCCTTCATCTCTCTATGACAGGTTCACAGCTGATAATGCTTTCCCCTTTCTCATAAGTAGAAGACAAAAGGGAAGCAGACAAGCTGAAGACAGCAAGACCTCTCAACCTAAAGTCTGATGTGTGAGAATCAGAAATGTTCTCAAAGTTTTAGGAATTTTATTTCAGTATCACACACCTCTTCATGAAACTTCTACTGTATAATATACTTAAAATGTTCAAAAACATATTTGGAACTATACTTTAAATGGGAGGAAAACAAATGCTTACCCTCCATTAAGAATCTGATAGCAAGTATGATTTTGAACATTTTAAGCAAGCATATCTCCCAGCGGAAGCAAAGCAACAGCAGCAGCAGCGAGCTGGCTCCCCCGAGCAGGCACAGCAGCTGCGCTCAGCTGCTGGGCAGTCCTGGCAGATTGCTGTCCCTGACAGGGGACAGGGGGATGTTGATGGTAACAGTCCAACTGGGAACACAGGGACACGGAGCACAGAAGTAGGAAGGGCCTCCTGGGTCACTAACACATTCTACAAATAGGTTTAAAAAAATATTACACAAGAACAACAGTAGAAACTTAACAGGCTACACATATCAGAACCAGATTTCTTGTTGCTTCTGTTCCCAATGCCTGGTGAACTAGTTGGTGAGTCCTCTTACATGGATGTACACAAGATCCATTTTTTGCCCTTTTCCTTCTGTCACAGCACCATCATTTGCCCATATAGCCATTTTTTCTTCCTGGTGTTTCCTCTCCATATGTGTTTATAAAGCGCAATCACCACCCTTACCAATTACTTTGCTAAGCAAACTCTTCCAGTCTCCTCTGAAGACCAGTGTGTTTCCCAGATTATCCTAATAGACTCTTTTTGAACACCTCCTACTCTCTGAACTTGAGTAATCAAAACCACAGGCAATTTTTCTAACTAGTTACCTGCAGCCTTCAGTGCCATTCACACTTCCTTATCCCCACAGGAAATCCCTCCAGGTGCACATCTACAGACTCTTCATAGCTACCTCTCACTGATGCTTCTGTCTTCTCAGGGACTCCCTACTTGTCTTGATAGATTTTCCCTTTCCAAATTTATTTTCATGCTTTGCATTGTATTCAGACCAAAATTAGGACCTGTAAATGGACTATATCTATTTTACTTCCTAAGCACATCTAATATTGTATTTGGCACTTTGTAGTTGCACAGTACATTAACAAGTGTCTCCACTACATAGGATTGCAGCTGTCTGATTAGTCTCAAGTTTCTCATGACTCATGTAGTAGTTGCTAAGTACTATACTCACACTCATGTATACCACTTAGAGTCTAATGGTTTTGTCCAAAGACTCTATCCACCTGTTGCTCTATGGGCGTGCAGGCACAATCTGCAATGCACCACTCTCACACAGCCCCACCAAACAAGCATACAGGATTGGCAAGAGTCACTCAATGCAGCTCAACAGCAGTACCCACACACTCAGACGTCATGCAGATGTTATAAAGCTACTAGAGCAATAGGTTCATTGTCAGGAAGACATGGAAGCACAAGGCTTTCCCTCTTCAAATCTCAAAATCATTTGAATCATCCTGATTCAAAGCAATAGCTCAGTGCCTGCATGCCAAGTTCCATGCTCCTCTTCCTGACAGATACACCATACTGCAGGGGCTACAAGCAAGTAGCTCACAGAAATTAACATGTCCATCATCCGGGTCTGGTTAAGGTTCCTATTGCAGCCACTCAACCCATGACACTGCTTCAGAGATGGAGTATTATCCTTGAGAACAGCCTAAAATCAGATCCATGCTACATTCTATCTTCTTTTGCTACCAGGTTCCCTACCAATTTCAACTGTTACAGGACAATCACAAACCTAAAGAGAGAATGGAAAATACCCTTGATGTGATTAGTACACTATATAAAATAAAATATAGACTGTGGAAACTTCATTTTACAAAGGCACCAGAACTAGCATATAAATTCATCTTTTTGAGGACAATAGCTGAAGCTAACATGTGAGCTGAGCTGTAATGGCTCTAAGTAGTTTTAAATAAAAAGAGCCTTCAATCTCTGTGCAATAGACACCACAATCACGTAACAGCTGGAATTTATAAGTGAGCCTTAAATATCTGTTATGAAATTTTCTTTGTAATATTTTTTAAGGTTTTTGTTCCAATTTTTGCATGAAACCATCATACATATTATTCACAAATTTCACTTTTTCATCTTGCTGTTACAGCTTTAAAACACTATTTCCTAACTTAGAAACAAAACTGAATTTCAAAGCCATTGTTTTTATTATTTTATGCAGATAGACACAGACAATTTACCTTTTGATAATCACCCTGTGTATTTCCAAACTTCTGCTGTGCTAGTTTTCTGACGAGATCTGAAAATAAGCAATAATATTACACAGTTTTAAACAATATAAAAATTAAAAATGGGGGAAAGAGGATGGTACGAATTCTACTGTTATGTAGGTAAAATGAAATCAAGAACAGACATCAAAAGGATAAGTACGTGTTTCCATAAATCTACCTAGAAAGAATTATTTTTTTTAACCAAACAATATATTTTATGAGCACACAAGATGATACCCAGGTTATCTATCAACTAACAAATTCCCACTGAAATACAGTAAAGGTTTTTCCAAGGTTACCCTCTGTACCATAGCATCATTATTAAACTGAGACCCAAACTTACTGATTACTTGGACCAAGTTCAGGCATCAGCTTTGCTTCGTGTTTATGACCAGCAGCTACACGCATGCAAATACATATACACACATGCAAACAAACACAGATTTAGATAGATACTGTGCAAAACAAGTGTGTTAACAATGTCTTCTTGACTGAAGAAGAAAGAAGGCCTTTATTCTTGCCTACATTACCCCAATTTTATTTTTTTTTTCCTTTTTCTTTTTTTGTCTCTGGACCAACAGACTTTGCATGACAGTATGTAACACTGCCAAAACAGATCAGAAAGCCTAACACGTGCCAATTTACTGTGTGTGCAGCTTCATCTAACACACTCATTTTTAACTAACTCCCAATATAGACAAAATATAGCAAAAAAGAAAGTAGAAATTTAACACAAATTGTGCCACTTGACATTACAAATATCATTTCTCCTCTCAGTTTCTTTCAGTAAACAGTAGCAGCTGCAGTGAATGGAACCCCTTTTTGGGACATCACCAGCCTCCTCTAACCAAGATTTTGCTAAACTTATGGGAACTATACCAGGAACTGTGGCTCCTGGCCTTTTTCCATGACAACCTGTACTTGAAGGGGAGCAGCCCCTGGCTCTGCCAACCCTCTGCCTCAGAAGAGCATCACCAGCTCCGAGTATGCTCCATGGTAGACTGTGTAAAAGCAGAAGTGTTTGGATGTTTGCGAGAAATGACTGACTGAACTTCTGGTCTCCCCTGATGAAGAAGAAACACTGAGGAAGAAGCACACTGTACCTCAAGGAGCAAACTGCCCCCCATGTTCATACAGAGCTGCACTTCATGGTACTATTGCCCCATCTTCAGTCTCCCCATATGCAACTGAGAATACTTGAGAAAAACCTCCAGTGAGTTACCTAGCCTGTGGGTCAACAAAAAACTTGTAGGTTCAAAACTGACTGTTCACCTCCCAAAAGATTCAAGCCCTCTCAGCATTTATATGTATTGTGAAATACATTGGGCTGTGATCTCTCTCCTCTCTAGACCTGTGCATGGCTCAGGAAAACAAAGTGTTTGTTAGCCCAGGAAAAGCTGACGGTGCCCATAGTCCTCCCTCCCTGAACACTGCAGACAGAGCGAGGACTTGACTGATCTGCAAGGGGGAGAGATCCTGAGGAGTTCCTCACAGAAAACTGCTCAAGGGAAGAAAACACACAATAGTGAGGAAACAACTGCTGTTTCAGGGGAGGCACTCCCTGCAAGGAAGCTGCAGCCAGCAAGACTGCATTAAAAATAAAGAATAATCCATTAACGTATCACAGGAATGTCAAGCTGCAAATCATCCACAGGTGGGAAGTATATTCTAAAATGCAGAGAGAATGCTGGCAGTAGATTATTGTGGACTCAATATGGCAACCTCCTTTTGGAAAGGCTGAATTCCACAGTAACAGAAATAAACCTAAAACGTGTAGAAAAAGCACCCAGGAAGAACATAAGAATTACAAATCCTGCAGATCCTTTCAATGTCTGCACCTGAAGAGTCAGGAGACTGCTGAAGGAAAGGGCATGCACCACTGCATGGGCAACACACCACTGATCCACTGCTCTGACACATCTCACACTCTGAGACCAGCAGAGTCCTCCCTGTACCAAGCCCATCCCCAGGCAGCATCTGTATTTCTTGCGGAGTTTCAGTGGCAAGGAGGTATGGAGACAAGTGAGGTAGAACTGCACAAACCCTCAAAACGTAATTCACATTGGCTATTAGACATTTTTTTTTATTCTTCATCAGAGACAACATTTCTTTCTTCTTGTTTATATCTATATACGTACCAAGTAAGAAACACTGGTGCATAAAATACATAATGCAATGAATTGTCTCTACAACTAGATGCCTTCTAGCAAGCAGAAGAAAAGGGCTAAAATTACCCTCTTGTTTACTTATTTATTCAACCATTTAGCATTGTGACAGCACACTGTGGAACAGCTTCTAGAGAGAAATTTCTACCAACTTTAATCAGAATGCAATGGGAAGGAAGAAAAAGGAATAGCTTTTGTAGTCCTCAGTGGCATGAAGCAGTACAGAAGGTCTGTGTGCAGGCTGACAAACACTGGACCTACTTCCCAGGACCCTGTGGCATTGCCCTCCCTGCTGCCACTCTGAAGCCAAGTGGAAGAGTAGCCAACAACCTGCCCTCACTTCCAGGATGCTCCTTATTCAGAGGTTTATCTTGCTTTGGGAAAGGGTTGGACCGGATGATCTCCAGAGGTCTCTTGTTCTAAATTATTCCAAGTGATCCTACAATTATGATGACTTTTTATTATAAAGTATTTAATGGAGAAGGAAGCATGTAAGAAAGCTAATTTTTATTATTATTGACAAAAGCTTCCTTTGATACATTTCCAACCATTAGGAATCAAGATGAGGTAAAATTTTAAATGCATTAGCTTTTCCTGTTAAATAAAACTTGAAAGTTTTTATCTGTTCTTCTAGTTGAGTGTCTGTCCCCATTGTAAGTTAAAATGAAAAACAAAAAACATTTTACATCAGGTTTTATACACATGTATACACACGTATTTATGTACACCTGTATACATATATAAAACTACTCAAGAGAATGGCTGAGGCTGAAAGGGACCCCCTGAGATCAACAAGTCCAACACCCAGCTCAGCACAGTCACCCACTACATGCTACTAGAGCTATGTCCAGTTAGATTTTGAATATATTCATGAAGAACATCCAACACTTAAAAAAAAAACCCAAACAAACAAACAAACCCCAAACTGCTCTGATTACTCAGAATGCTCCAGATTCACAGTTTTTATTTATACTGTTTCCATTATTGACAGCTTGCCAGTCAAAAAAAGAAATAAAATCAACCAGAATAAACTGTGACCAACTGATGCAGAAAACAGCATATTCAATGTTTCTCAAATGTAGAGGCTCTAAAGCCGGTTCATCAGAAACTGTAACACTTTTAGGTTTATAATAAACAAGAAAGCCTGAAAATAAGTACAAAAAGTTCCAACACAGATTAAGTTAAACAGTGAGAATAATACATAGCACAATAGCCAGCAACACACAGCCCATCTTTATTACTTTTCCAGAATGCAAGATTTCTCTGCTGACTAAAGATTTACTACTCATATTACTTCATAATGATTTTTAGATTAATCTTCAGGATGTCTCTCTCATCAGGCAGCACACAATGAATGACCAATCTTTCCCACAAATTTAGTATCAACTTCAGTGTCAACTGAATGAGATGCATTTCTAGTTAATTCCAAATTAAATCTGGAAGCCATATATTACTATAAAAAATAATTTTGGCTAGAAATAAATATGAGACTACCTGCAGTTACTCACCCACACACCTGTAAACACAAACCTGCCTTACTGGTTTTGCAGTACCAAGAATCTCCCTATTAGGTTTTACACATGTTGATAGTAATCATGGTTTTTTCTGCAGCATCTTTAAGGGTTAAGCAGGGGAACATTCTCTGTCAGGTACTGTGTAAACACAGGCATCATGTTTTCCGGTATGGCTGCACTGCTCACTGTAGCACAGTGAAGAAACTCCTCAGTTCCCACCTAATTCAGTCTGTGACTTGGGTTTGCTTTTATCATCCCCAGCTAGAGAATCTCATCTCTAGCATTCAAATACATCTTTACTTAAAATAAAACTAAGGTAACCCCACATTACTCTCTTCTGCATTCCTGGTAGAGTACCACCCTGAGGATGATTTCTGTTTCAAATATAAAAGTGCTATGAAAGCGTAATAAAAAGTGATGTCCTCTATTTTCAAATTAATGGGATTACTTCTGAAATCTTGGCTTGACCAGCTGCACACATTGTTTCACAGGACCAGTAATCCAAAGCTTTAGCACAGAACACATTTTATCACTGGGGTTAAAGAGATTTACCTTGTTAGGCTCATTTACACAGCTAATGACATTACGCTTTTGCTCTGTCCCCTTCCTGCTCTCATCACACATGTGAAATGCTATTTACCTTAGTAAATCAAACTAGCCAGATGAACTGTTAATTTACCAGGGCAATTTGTAATGAAATATTAAGCACCTCTGAGAAGCCCCAGTTAAGAAAACACAATCACCAAGTCCTGCATTACACATGTATTGTGTACATACACTCAGTATCTCATTGCCCAGATAAGAAAATGCACTAGGCTTCCTTCCTATAACTGGTTTACAGAAAGGGATAGCAAAAACAATGGAGATTTTAAAGTAAGCTGCCTGGCTATGAAGTACCAACATAAATTAGCTACAAATTCTTCTGCTAAGAAAGCTTTTCAAATGTAGGTGACAGAAAACCAGTTGGAGTAAAACCTTCGGGAATGCTATGCTTCAACTTCACTCACAATTCCATTGAGCCCATTCAGTTATAGTGCAACTCCAGCACTAATCAAATTATGCCAGAAATTAATTTATCACATTATGCATAATGTATCATAGAATCACTCAGATAGGAAAAGACCTTCAAAATTATCAAGTCCAACCATTAACCTAACTCAACTAAGTCCACTGCTAAACCACCTCCCTAAGCACCCTATCTACATGAATTTTAAACACATGCATGATAAATTAGGAACTGCTTTAAGACAACCTGATTCTAACGTTTATTGTACTATTTTATCCCTCTCCCCTTCATCTATTATAGAGTAAATGGACTACATACACACTGAGCAGTTCATCATCTCTCTCAATGTGTGATCACATTTTGTCCACATTTAGTGCCATAAACAAGTATTAACAATTAGTCTGAAACTCATGAATTAGAATTATTCCAAGCCTGTTTTTTTCCTAATTATGACTCAGACTAATTAATAACTCCTGCAAGTCCAATAAAATCAGGAAAGCTGTATTAGCCTCTCAGACTTACCATCAATGATAAAAAATCTTTCAGGTATCTTATAACAAGTTTTACTGCAAGTTACATTATTGACATTTTTAAATACTTGCTTTGACTTGAGTGGGACTTTGCTTCCCCAGAGTCAGAAAGTCTCTAGACATACAGTCAGACTCAGCTCCCATTGAAGAGGTCTCCTCTTCAGGTAACTCAGGGTCCTCTCCTTTATTCACACATAGCTACCTAATAGCTCTGCTTATTCTTAATGTCCTTTGTCACACAGTGACCACTTGGCTCCGATTCCACTGCAGAGGTAGGTATGAGCTCAGTAATGTTGATGGCTGAAGAATTCACGATGTACCTCAGTGCAGAGACTGCAGAGAGGGTCCTGCTGCATTGCTCACCCTATGCAGTCTGTCCTCTTTCTGCAGAGCAAGAAAACTTACTCTGTAGGCCAAGTGGGAAGTCTCAGAGGCGAGATCCTCCCACTTCCCACACAGTAAGAGACCACTTCAGGCCCAGACAATGAGTCTAATTCTTGCATTCACTCAGATAGTCTAGACTGTCCCTTTCCAACTCCAGATTCAGATGGCTCATTCCCCTCCCCTCTTCACAATGTCTCACTCAGACAGACTTGAGCCATAACCCTTGTCCTCAAACTAAGAAAAAATACAGCCTTCTCAAATAAATTCTCCCCACAACTGTTAGGCAAGCTATCTCTCTATACAATTACCAGTTGTTTTTTTTTCTTTGAGCTACTGGGAACATCAGGCTGGTTCAGCTTCTACCCTCCTGCTCCTTTCAAGAGGCCATTCTGGCCTTCTTCCCTTTGAAGCACAAGTCCTAAGCGACACCTACCTTCACTCTCTTCTGAAGCCCACACACAAGACCACCTACTTATGCTAC
This sequence comes from Chaetura pelagica, assembly GCF_000747805.2. NCBI lineage: Eukaryota > Metazoa > Chordata > Aves > Apodiformes > Apodidae > Chaetura > Chaetura pelagica. The sequence continues at coordinate 1,141,032 of NW_009954194.1, read as the reverse complement.
AGAAGTGGTGAAAAGAAATTCTCTGTTCAATCAATCACCTGTTTATTCTTCTGCATCAAAGAAATGTACAAAAACTATAAGCTTAAACTATCAGCCATGCCTTGAGACAACAAAAAAAGACAAGTAAGAAAGGAACTTTGTTGCTGTACCTCACCACTAACTTGCAAAACGGAGCCCTAGAACCTGTTATTCTACAATGGCTGGAAGAACTTGTTTCAATGGAGGCAAAAAAACCCCCAAAAAAACATACTAAACTGCTTAAGTATTTTAGCGTCTCCTCTCAGGTGCTACAGCTTTACCTTTTCAACCTCTTCTGCCTTCAGCATGCTGCTTCCTCCCATTAACACTATCATCCATTCCCATTCTCTGACCTAACATTTTTTAATTACATGTTGATCAAAAGCAAGAGAAAAATGCTTATCATATCCCCATCTTAATCTCAAAATCCAGCAACACACAATATGACACAAGCAAAAATACATTAAACACACTTTTAAGGTCTCGGCAGACTTGTAAATCACATACTGCTTTATTGACAGTTGTGAAAGGATAGGCTACTAGACCACATAGAAATGAGTCTTCTTATACAGGTTACAGTGAGGGGCAATATAGGAACAGACTTTTTAGAAGGGCCTGCTGCTATAGGACAAGGGGTAATGGTTTTAAACTAAGAGAGGGTAGATTCAGGCTAGATATTAAGGAAAACAGCTTTTACTATGAGGGTGGTGAAACACTGGAACAGGTTGCCCAGGAAGCAGGCAGATGCCCCATCTCTGGAAGCATTCAAGGCCAGGTTGGATGGAACATTCGAGCAACCTGATCTAGTTGAAGATGACCCTGCTCATTGCAGGGGGGCTGGACTAGGTGATCTTTAAAGGTTTCTCCCAACTCAAACCATTCTATGATTCTATGAAGTAGGTAAGAGATGAACAGCTATGAGCAGGATTGAAAGTGTAGAAATGGGTCTGAATAGGGTGAACTTTAACCAGAGCACAGGTAGGACTAAGCACAGTGCAATTGCTGAAGATGAGGAATTGCAGAGCAGCAACAACTGCCGAACAAGCAGGCTGCAGAAACCAGAACATGAAAATAAAGAGATCCTCTTTGCACTCTTTCTGACAGAAAATACCACTGATCAAGAGAAGAAATTACACTATTATGTGATTTTCTGCTGTAACAGTCAATTAAACTCATTTGTGCACACAAGAAGCTCCCAGTTTCCAAAAATTATGAATGAAACAATGAAAGCTTCATAAATTGAGCTTCCTCAAGGTTGTTAATAGTCAGGAAAACCAAACTGGTAATGTAAGTATTACACAGAAAATCCTCACACCCTTCAGCTGCCCCAAAGCTGAGTTTATTCCCTTAATGCAGTCACATTTTCTGTCCAGGCACATTCTGCCTTCCATCAACATGCACAGAAAACATTAAAGAACCTGGTCAGGAAAAAGTTTAAAGAAAAAAACAGAAATAGCCACAATATTCTCTGTTACAGGACACCTAGAATGAAAGATTTCTCCTTTGAAAATAACCTTTGCAGGGACTTTGTAGTTGTTCTTTGCTACAAAGAAAGTTCTGTTCTTGCTGAAGTTTTTTGGGGGAAAAAAAAAAAAAAACAAAGAGAGAGAAGCTTTTCGAAAAATCTTTCCTTAGGAGGCTGTAATAAATTTGCATATATCATGCACACACAAAGTCAAGTAGTAAGCTTTGAAAAAGTGTTCCACACAGAAACTGCATTCTCTCATTTTCGAAGGCAACAAAACTTCTGTAACACATTGTTTGTGCCACAGCAGCTATTTTTTGCCACTTACTTTGTTTGCACTAGCTACCTAAAGTTCTCCCTAGGCCACCATCTGGTAAGGATTTACAACAGATTATAGGCAAAGATTTAACTTGGTGCACTGTATATGCTTCTCTGTTTTAGCACACTGCAGAGACTGAGCAACTTCTCAATAGTGTGGATTGTGTAGACATACTGACTTGTAACTTTGATCAAAGAAGTAAATATTTAGACTGTGTGAAAAACACAGAAAACCCTCTCTTATATTGCATAAATTAAATTACTGGAAATACGAACACAGATAATTGGGAATGACACACTGGAGCCCTGATGATACCAGCTTTTAATTACCCCAGTGACTGGCATTCTGTAAGCTTCACTGAGATACCTCAGAATTCCCTGTTTTCCTGTTCCTGCAAGGGTCCCAGTTTTCCACTTATGTTTGATAACTCTGGCACACATATTGGTTCAAAGTACTACACAGATCACAACTTCACTCAGAAGTCACAGCAAATTAAAGGTTGCTACTTTGAAGAAAGTTAATTTGGCCTCAAGTTTGTATTTGTTCTGTACAGTGCACCCAGGAATCTTTCAGCTGAGTTAAAACAGCTAAAGCAACACTTAGTAGTATCACAGAATGTTGGGGTTGGAAAAGACCTCCAAAGATCACCTAGTCCAACACCCCTGCCTGATCAGGGTGCATTAAAGTAAGTAACTCAGGACTGCATGCAAGTGGATTTTGAAAGTCTCCAGAGAAGGACAATCCACAACCTCTCTGGGCAGCCTATTCCAGTGCTCTGTCACCCTCACATTGAAAAAGGCTTTCCTCATGTTTATGTACAGTCTCCTATGCTCCAGCTTGCACCTGTTGCCCCTTATAAGAGTATTCACATTCACAACCGTAACCACTGTTTAAAGTTCACAAAACCAAAATAATTTGGTGCATTTTCAGAGAAAATAAAGATCTTGACTGTGTTACAATACAATACAGGTCATAATTTAATCACAGAACTGTTTTTAGATTAAAAGAAACACATCTGCACATTGCAAAAACATTTCAAAGCTGGTTTGTGGCTTTTTTTGTAACCGGTAAGCTTATGCTAACATATATATACTGATAGTCAACTTAAAATACAATAGCTGATATTCATGGTAGCTGGTTTCCATTCTGACAAGAAGATAACTTCCTTGTGGAAAAGGAAGAAGTCCACTCAAAAGCTTTAATACCAATATGGAAAGATTTAATACTGTTAAAATTATAATAAACAAAAACCCCACTAAAATCAATACTTGTACATTTATTTTGTTCCAGCAGCTTTTTAATAGTGCATATTCTCTGAAAAAAAAAGTATCACTTTTAGTAAGATCTAAAAGTTACAAAAACCCTTTTGAGAGGCAAAAAAAAAGTGATTATAATTATAATTCTCATAATTTTCAGTGTAATTAAATGTTGAATATGAAGACGGCAGAAAGAAGATTTGTTACAAGTATCTATCAAATTCTTGTTACTTTGGCTGACATAATTCAAGAAAAAGCTATCACTGAACAAGACCTAGGAGTTTGTTGCTCTGTAAACAGCAACTAAGCAAATTTTCAGACAAAAAAATTAAGAAGGCCAGGCTAATGTTATCTAATTATGATGGTCAGTAACAAAGAAAAAAAAGTAAAATCGCTGGTTTTGCAATAACAGGTAGTATCTGTACAGTATCTCACATGATTAATTCAAAGTGCTCCATAACAACCATGATGATGGAATTGAAAGGCCCCTTTGAGGCTTGTGAAAACATTACTCCAGCAAGGTAAGTGACACTACCCCTCTTTCTCCCAGTCAGTTCTACAAATTGCAAGTTAGAAAAGAGAAGGAGGTTCAACCTTACAGGGACAGATAAGCTTGTAAAAATTAAATGGAGAGGAAAGATGTACAGCAGAGTAGCTGCTATTACTCAGCCAGAAAAATCACTGAGCCTCAGCATAGTGGCCTGAAAACCCGTAAGATATCTGCAGTCACAGGTAAGTTTCAAAGATGTTCAGACATAATAAACATTACCAGAGAATGTGGCTGACCTAAAACCTAGTCCATCCCACTTGTCACCATACAAGATGCTGCAGGTATGCTCTGGAAATCCCAAATAAATTTCATGCTTTTAGTGATTCAGATTTCCTGACTCATATCCCTCCCTCTGTAAACAAAAAGAACTGTCTTCTTCATGTGGTGTACTCTGTGGTCATGCAATGGCATCTGAAAGGCAAAACTTAGGCTTCGATCAAGTTGATGTCCAAGCTGCTTCTCTCTTTGCTCTAAGATACTAAATGGGATGGCCAATCCTTTAAAGAAGTGAAGAAAAATGACTGCACACAAAGCTTAATTCAGTTTCACTGTAATTGCTAGCACAGACCACACTGCATTCAACATAACTACCCCACCCAAGATACACACACCATACAGTAGTACTAATCATCTAGATACATGCATTTTTAGGACACAGTGCTTTTTTCTTTAAAAATATACAAATCCTATCAATAAAGTTTCTTTGCCTAGAATGATAAACAACAAAGCCACCTCCTGTCACAATACCATCCTATACCACCCATCCTTCCCTTCTTTGTAAGTTGGCACCTCTGGATTTAACTGCACCCAGAACTCATCCCCTGCTCATGGATTCAGGGAAAGCTGCTGATCAGCTCTTTGGTTATACCTGATGCCTCCCATTAATGTCCACAGACAAACAGAACATGGCTAGAATAGCCCCAAGCACTGACCTGGCACTGCCTGTACTGTATCTATCAGCAGGTTTCCTGTCCTAACTCAGTACTTCACCCAGAAAATGCCTAACCCACTTGCTAGAAAGTGTTCCCAAGAGAGAGAAAAGACATAGTTATCTAATTTGGAAGGGGTGGAAAGCAGCTGAAGTATGGCAAATATGAGCTGAGCCTAAATACCACAACACTGTAGGCTATTTCATTTATTACTATAAAATAGCCTCTAAGAGGACTACTGCTTAAGGTGGCCTCCAGCCTGTTATCACAGCTCTCTGTGGTAACACCTCTGAACATGCTCCCTGTAGAAAGTAACCCAGCTCCCTCAAACTCCACTTGAGGTTCATTTTCATTAGTTTCTCCCTTCTGCCCTAATGGCATTGAAGTTGTGAAGCTGGATTGTCATTTTCTAATTTCTGTCAAGGCATGTTTTTTCTCCTAGGCACAGCTGGCAGGCAGCGTTAAGGGCAAGCATTGAGGATACTGTAGAGAAAGGATTCCAGATGTGTGTATAGTGCAAGATTTTCAGATCTCGGCTAATGCTACACAGATTAAAAATGACTTGCGTACTTTCCACAACATACCTGTCTGCAGAAGAGAAACCTTGTTTACGTAATCCAAAATAACTGAGCAGGATGACATTAGAGAAGTGTTCATGCCTGCAACTGTAGTTTTCTACAGTAGCCTCTAGCAGATAATCTGTATAAACCTCCCCCCTCCAAATCCTCTGTGTCATCCCTTTCCACCAAAAAAACCCAAACCTTTTGATAAGCAATCTGTTGGATAGTGTACAGTTTGGAACAGTTCAGGGAAAAAGGAATTATTCTTCTGAAGCCTAACAAAATAAAAAAGCTGGCCTTAAATCTGCTCTAGAAATGTTGTCAAAGTGTTCCTTATTTACATGGCGATTTCATCAAGCAGAGCATCTCTTAACTTCTCAGCATGAAATCAGTAATAATTTTTTAAACTGTATTTCCTTGAATGTATACAAGTGGGCAGAGAAAAGAGGCTAATTCATCTTCTATCTTCCTGCTGCTCCATCTTCCCTAGTATTTCTAATGTTAGACACATTTCCTTCAATGTACACATTGTATTAGCAAGTAAAGGAGCACTGTAAGTCCCCTTTCTTATCCCAGTTGTACCTAAATGACACCACCACTACTTGATATATATAAACTCTGTCACTGAAGCTTGTGTTTTTTATATGTACACTTCAGCTGCTACTCTAAATCCACATCACAAAGTGATCCACATCACTTAGCCAAAGTGCTGGAAAACAAACAGCTATGGGGACATGGGGAAGGCAGCAATGCTACAACTTCCTAAAATTGTCACTTCACAATACAGCTGACAACCTAACAGCCAACTTACTAATGTGAAGATCTTGCTCTTCCTCCCTTATTCTCAGTTCCTGCACCAACAATTGCCACTACGCTCACAACCCAGATCCAGGACATAAGCTTTAAGAAAACCAACCCACATGCACAGGGGGTTGGGTTGCTGTCAAAAGCTAGCTCAAAAAAAGTCTATCACATCAGTGCAGCTCAACACCCACTAAATCTGAGACTTAACACAACTGGAAAAAGGATACTGCAAATGATGTTTTTATAAACGGTCATAATTGCTTGAGGTACCTGCGCAGCATGTTATGTTGCTGAACTGCAGCATCTGCGCATATGTCAGAGACAGTGCAGTCCTCTCACTGCATGTGGGTGTGGAGGTACCAAACATCATCCCTGGTTAAGTCTCAAGTTTAACAACAAAAGTGTGTAACCAGCTACATGTATCCGAGTTTAGCTCTAATGCTGCAACATCAAGACACATGGGTGTAGTGGTGTTGGGTTTTTTTTGTAGGGGAGTTGTTGAAGGTTCATTATTAACATGAAGAAAAATTAAAGAAGAAACAGACAACCAAGAACTAAATTGTTACAAATGACAAAGAAGTTATTTCTACCAAAAAATCCCCAATCTGACTTACTGAGGCTTTAACTGAGAGGGTGATAAAGTGTTTTGGCTATTTGCTTTGGAACATCACATCCAACACAGCTAATATTATTTAAGAACAATCAATATCCTAAGAGTTCAAACCTACCTACTAACACAGGGGTTTGCATTTTCTATTACAGATATATTAGCTATAGCTACACTGTTTATTTTCACATCAAGTTATGTGATTTTTATTTTTTTTACTGTTAAAATGTTTTAATTGCAGAATACACTCATGAGATATTAATTGCAGAGATAGAGAACACAAAACTAACTTTCTGAACACCACTATTTCCAGCTGCTTTAAAGGCTGACCAGGTGAGGAGAAAGGAAGACCAAAAAACACCAGAGACGTGACTTTGCGTTAAAATAGTAAAGTTCTGATCCGACTCAAACTGTTCAACAAATGATACTCCACAACCAGATGGAATTGAGATGTGTAGTCCAGGTCTAAAAACCAGTTTGTTCTTGTTCCTCACAGGCAAACAGTACATTTAACTCTTCATACTATACTTTTGCCCAGGATGTACCTGCATTCAACAGCTGATTTTGATATTAAAGTTTTATTCCTGCTTCAGCCAAAACAGGGTGATCCAGAATAAAAAACAGAAGCTGAAACAAAGCAACTGTAACTTAACATCAGTGGCACAGTTGTCCTGCAATCTGTTACAGTAGAGTAAGGTAAACAATCCTGCAAGTTTTCCTCTTATTTCACCTAAAAATAGGAGCAGGAACTTTATTCCCAGTTTGGTTGCTTTGTGAACTTCAATTTTTGTTACAAGACACATGCTGTGAAGCCAACGATTTGTTGTGCACATCCTGCTGGCAAGCAGAATCTCAGATTAACATCATCTTACTGCAACTAACAACTGGTTTCCATGGGAACAAAGACAAACCTGTAGTAAGATATTCATACCAGCCAGAGGATCATATTGGCAATGCCCTGTCTACACCAAGTTCACATCTGAAGGTCTCCAACACAACAGGTGATATGCACTATGTGACAACCATGCAGCTAATTAACTGTATCAATAAATTAACACTTCAGTTTAGGACAAATTCTAAGAGAAACATTGACAATTTGTTTTGTCAGGTGTCCTCTTAGCTGATAGAAACAACCTGCCATTTTTCCTATCATCATCTATTTATTATAAGTGGTGCTATTAACAGGGAAGAATAATTTTGCTCTATCCTACACCGTCCTCAACAAAAGGAGTAGCAGCACCATTATCTCCATTTTACAAATGAAGAAACCAAGGCACAGTAAGATTCAAGTGAACTACTGAGCCTCAGGCAGCAAACCAGTGACCAAGCACAGTCTTTTCTACTCCAGTGTATCATTAACTCAAAGCAGAGGCTGCTTCCCTGCATAACAGTTTATGCTTGGGAGTAAATTCACTCCCATTTACATAATCTAGTGAAGACAAAAGTATTTGACTGGTGGAGTTGAAACCAGAATCTATTTAACACTGAAGGACTGCAATCTGATACCCTAGTTTACTTTTTAAAACTAGTTTCTTGTCATAACCAAAGAGCACAGTGCTGGTCTTTAAGATTCAGCAATTTAAAAAAACTAACGGAGTTACAGTTCCTTGTCCTGGTTCTGTTACTGTGCTTTACACGAGCATTCTATTAACCTCATTAATAAGTTACCTATTAAATCTAATCTAAGTTTAAGGTTTAGATCCACAAACTGGATGGCATTAACAAATTCAGAAATATGTAATTACTCACTTAGATTTAACGCAAAAATCCCAAAAACTTACAAAACTTTTCTTCTATAAATTAAGTGATGCCTTTCAACTTTTAAGTTCCATCCAGCTCCATCAGAGCACTACTGCAAGCACAAAAATGACTTTCAAAGGCAGGAATACCTACATGCAATTAGACAATCTTCTTGTTCTTTTCCCTCCCAGCTAAGAGTACTAGCAATAGATTGGAAAAATCAAACAAGAGTACTTCCAAGTATTAGGAAAAAAAAATTTTAGACCACTAAGATCAAAGGTCTAAGTGAACGATGCCAAGTCCTACACACAAAACAATCACTCTTCTCCTCCAAGTTATGGTTGTGTAAAATACACTGGGACTTCAACCTAGAGCTAACTCTTCTGAAGCACCAGTCCAATCAGAATGACAAAATTCTGAGCTAGAAACATCAAGAGTTGCCTTCTGTGCCCATTTGTGATGGTATTTTCATTTCTGAAATCAGAATTAACTCTATTTCAAGTTGGTAGTTGAGAAAAAAAAAAGGAAAAATCAAAAACTTTTCAAATATGTAACTACATCATTAATACACTGATTGTGAAAATAGAACAGCATATGGCAAAAGAGATTATGGGGATTAACCAATTAAATAGTATGACTCAAACCAACATGATCCGTCAAATCTGTGTTTTGCACTGAGGTATGTGGGGGCATGGGAAAAGGACTTCACCTAATGCAAACACTGAAAGCCAAACTTCTAAAAATAACTGATTTGGCAAAAAGTATCTGCAAAGAAGGAAGGCAAGGTACGAGATGTTCAAAGCTTACAAGCTCAGAACAAGCTCTTTACTTCTGGACATCTCCTTCCTCTTTAATGCTAGATTTTACAATACCTACTTGATGAAAAACTTACCACCAGCCATCCCACAGGGGTATAATCATAATCATAGACTCTCTACTCAATAATTACTTACATAATTAGGACACAAAATATTAAATTTGACATATAAGGTTACAAACCACATTCCTGTTAATCTAAAGAGAGTAAACATCGCACTGAAATCCAAGTCTCCATGACCCTAAGAGAATAAAACATTCAAGCAGTGCTTTAGGCAGAAGGAAGGCCTATTTTAAGAGCTGAACACAAACGACAATCCTAACATACCAAGTCTCACAGACAGACAAATAGTTCATTTGCATATGTAATGGGAGGAAAGATGCCACAAAAGCAGAGGTATCTGAAAACAGCTCCTCCAAAAGGTGACAGTACTGTCAGCTTCATGCAACTGCCCTCATTACACCTTGTGTAAGACCTGCTCAGGAGACAGAACCTGCAGAGAACAGGCCAGGATTTTGATCTCAAGATTAACACCTGAGACTCCAGGTACTTGTCTAAATAGAATTCATTTGATAAGTGTTGAATTGAACTCTATTCTACAGCTACTGGAGAACTGTCAAAAATACAAGAAAGTAATAGTTCACAGGTATCATACAGGTATGTGAACAAATAATTTAAGATTTTAAATTACTAAAGATTTTAATATATAATTTGAAAGATGCAATACAAAACAGTATAAACTTTTATACACAGTTACAGCAAAACCACTAAAAGGAATCAATAGCAAACCAAAGCTGTTCTTAAGATTGTATTAAAACTTCAGTATAATTTTAAATACCAATACTACTCAAACACATTAGCATTTTCTTTTACGAGCTTAATGAAACAAAAAGCATTTTGGAAAGTTTAATTGATTCAACTGTCACATCCACAAACACATGGAATTCCCTAAAGCACCTTTTAATCAATGCAACCTCAGTAAACACATACTTCTCTGATATCTTAACTTTTCCTTTAGAAGAGAAAACTTAGTAGGAAAAAATATTAAATCTCACTAAAACAAATGCAGTTTCAAGTCTTCATCTACAAAGAAACAAGTTAGATGTGGCTGTGTAAGGGAACTGCCCTTATATAAAACTTGACTGTGGATGCACAGATATGGAATCGCATGAAATGGATGTCAATTGCCAAGTTTCCATTTCTTCAGCTAAATCTCATAACCATCTGACTGTTTATTATAACACGCAATCTCAAGAGCCGTCTCTTAGGGATTTAATAGGAAAGACAAAGCAGTTGATGGTTTTACTCCTATCCCATGCTTCTGAGTACACATAAGATAAAGTTTCAGTTAAGAGAAAGAAAAGCAGCTTTGAGAGCTGCAAGATACATAAGCAGAGTCCTGTGACATTTCATCAACATTTCATTTTCATTACAACCATACACACACACTATGCTTAGCAAAAAAACATTAGTTCATATCAAACCACACATTTCCAGGTCATAACACATGCTACTAACAAAGCCCTTCATATAATCTATTTCCAAATTATGGTCTTGGTATCTACAACAGGATGAACGTATCAATTAAAAGTCTTTATTAAAAAAAAGATATTTATCTACTTACCTTGAGGAAAAGAATTTGGCTGCACTAAGTACAGGAATGCATGTACTGTTTTAAACAAAATTCCTATTGGCCCAGGTTCATGGTATGCACCTGTATCATAGGTCTTGGCTGGTACAAATCCAAAATCCAAAGTCCCAGGAGGCGGTTTGTATATAGGTTGTACCTCTGAAATAGCACTTCCACAAAACAGCAGCAGCAGCAGACAGAGTTCCACAGCCATAGCTAGCAGTATTCATAAAATTGGAGGTAGAGGTATTTTTCCCACCGAGTCTAGAAATCTTCAGTACATTCACTTTGGGGTTAGCTTTCTAATCAGGAAAACACCGGTGCACCTTCACACCTTTTATTCTTTTTTATGTATTCTTCCTTCGGAGAGGTACAGAAGGTTCTGGTGGAAGGGACTCAGCACACCATCTCTGGCAAAAGCAAGAAACAGCTCGTTAAGGTGTGTGCAAGCAAATAGGAAAGTACAAGTTAACCTGCAATCTTCTGTGGAAACTGAACATGTCAATAGTTGTAAAAGCAAGCCAGATGGGATCTAGAAGAAAATTATTTAAAAAAATAAAATTAAAATGTTTGTGAATAATATGGTGTACTACATACACTGCAGTTGGAAGAGGGAGAGGAAAAACAATTATGCATAGTTCCAGGTCAGTGAGTTTTCAAAAACAAGCAAAGCAGAGCACTGGGACAGCTCCAAGGGAAAGAAAACTAAAGGAATAATGTATTAATAGCACTTCTGACTAAGTACAGTATGTCACATCAGGAAGCTTCACAATGCATTTAATCAGCCACCTGATGTTACCATAGTTAATGGCAATCATTACAAGTCATATCCTGTAACTTTTTTAATCTCAACCTTTCAGTAAAACCTTTCAGCTTTAATCTATATAACCTTCCAGTTACTTCCGGGACTTCGCTTTCCTTCCCTGTGCATGACCTAACAGATGGCACCCTTCCGACATCTGTTTCACAGCTCAGGCTGCAGACTCCACCTCAAGGAAGAATTTAAGATGCCAGCTACTCATAGTAGTCCTCCAAGACTGAGGAAAGAAATTACTCATCACTGAAAAGTTAACATAACAAAACAAACAATAACAAAACAAACAAAAAACCCACAAACAAACACAAACAAAAAAACCCAACAAAAAAAAAAACACTTCACCCTCCTGACAGGTGACAATGGGTCTCAGTGATTACTTTCTAGTAATTCAAACATTCTCTTGGCTCTCCTTAGGAAGTGGGTAAGTCAACAGTTTTATTCACAGCTTGGTCATGCTGAGCAGCATTATGACAACTTTGGAACGTTCTGAATCTACAAAAACACAACAGTTTAATCAACCACCACTTAGGAAATGCAAACCAAAACCCTTCTGCGTTTCCAGCAAAACAACTAACTACATCTTCATTTACCTGGGGTAAGGTAAGACTCCTTCACTTCAGCATGGGCCATGGTGGCCTCTAAAAAAAATAGACCAAAAAAAAACCCAACCCAAAACCAAAGAAGGGCTACAGGAAAACTTCTTCCCCTTTCTGACTTTGGAAGTTGCATGTACTTGATAAGTGTGCCAAAGACCACTGCACTGACTTTTTGACCCACTAGACTGGCTTATCTTTGAAATGTCTTTGGTGATCTACCAGAGTGCCACTGGTAGGGACATCTGAGATCACACTGCTCATGACAAGCCACTCACTTCAAACTGGGGAGCACCTAGCACAAACTGCCTTTGTTTAGCACAGCTGTGCCTCTGTTGCCTTTTTCAGCAGCACTACCCATAGAGAAATATTTTTTATCTCCACTTTGTTGTTCAGACCATTAACTTGCAAGAATGACAGGAAAACAACTCAAGCACCTCACAGCCTCAGTCAGCCCAATCCTACACCAATACTTTGACTTCCAAGGTGCTTCCAGGTAAAAGAGATGCTGAAGACAAAAGACTTAAAAATTGGTAGTGAGTTTTAAGCCTCTTCTCTACAGTCTCTAGTAAAACATAGGTTACCTTTCTGAAAACCAATACTGACTTGCAAGAAACCATGCTGCAGGCTTGTTTAGTAGTCTGTACTGCATTCAAATGATAGATCAAAATTAAGAAAATGATGGAATAAAGGAATACAAGACCAGATCACAGAACTAGAGACAGGTGCATTTCCCTGAAGTCCAACCAAGTAAAGAAGAAAAACACAAATCCATCTTTGCCCCTCACAGCTAGCAAAAAAGAAGTAGAATGAACAATAATAATGCCATGAATAGCAGAATTATCCAAGCCTTATTAAAAAAGATGATACTAGCAACATTTCTGAAATATAATACTCAACACAGAAACATAAAAACTCAGAACATGTCAAAACAGTATTTTCCTCTTTGGAAAATAATATTTTGTTAAAGAATAATGAAAGGGTGGAAGTGGCAGGGAGAAGAGAAATTCCAGCTCCAAATACTAATTTTCCTCCTTTAATATCTCATGCACAGTTGCAACACTTCAATGGAGTCAGGAGAAAAAGCTCACACATGGTGACTGAACCTTGATTCCAAGAGTTAAAGAATACAAAAGCCCACAATATAGGGAAGAGTTAGGTGTGCTTGTGAAAGATGAATCTGAGAAGAAGACCTCCCTAACTGGTGTCTTAAGGCAAAGCTAGAAGATACACGCTCTCTGTAGTGTGTTCCGTTATACTAAAGAGAGGGCAAAGGAAGAGAAAGTACATAGAGCTCCTTGTTGTTGTTAAATTCTAGGTTAAAGATAATAAAAAATTTATTTAATTATACAAATACACAGATAAAGCACTATTAAAATGTCCTTCCAATACAGGAAAATAATCACTACACTTGCTAGAAACATGAAGTCTTGTATTAACCAAGACAGAAATTTGTTTTAAGACAAGGACGCTACTGAAACTGAAAGGACACTACCTGTAGTGCAGATACAAACAATATTCTGCTAATGGAGACAAATAATCAGCTTTCAATTCCAAACCCACTCTTAAGTCTCCAACTCTACACAATTTGCAGTCAAGCTTCCATACAGCTCAGGATTTTTCAGCCAAGCGGGTGGGCTTCTTGCACACCAAAGAACCTGCGAAATTCTGATCATACACCTCTCCCTTTGTTGGCAAATACATCACAATAAACATCGTATATATAATCTTACTGGCCAATTTCTCCAGGCTGACACCAAATCTTCTCTATATTTTTTAAAACACTAATATATTTTCAAGGCTATGTTAGTAATGATCAGGAATTTGAAGAAACCGAATTAAGCCTGTAACTCAGGATATTTCTAAGCATTTAACCTACCTAAAAATAACTCAAAAAGCTCCCAGCAGTTACACTTATTTTGGTATCTAAAAGAAACTTACCTGGGAGCATATTACTAGTAAAATATGCTACACAAACAGCATTAAAAATAATTTTAAAAATCTATCCATGAAATTTGTAATTGTTAGAACTGCAAGAATGGCATATGTACAAGTGACACATATAAAGACAGTCACATAGCAGCTCATGGTGCTCCTCATTGCAGCATGTGGCCATCTCATTTCCTCAGAAACAGCATGGCATCACTGCAGTCAGTGTGCTACAGCAACTGCCAGCACAGCTCTGCCCAAGTTCAAGTAAACAGTCAATGAAAAGAAGCTGTGTGTGAATCTTTGAAGCGCTTAAATACATTACCAATAAGATAGCAAAGAAATAGCTGTTTCCATTTTAAAAAATCCAACAACAACCACCAAACCACAAATCACAAATCCCGCTAAGTACTTAATAAGATACATAATAACAAAAATGTTTAATTTAGTGTGGTTTGCAAGTGTCCACCTTCAAAACAAAACTTTTGCTTCTTATTCTGCCGTTATCACTAATACTCTACACATACAAGTCACTAGACATAATTCCTGGGGTTTTTAACCACTACCTGTGGAGAACACCATCACCCTTTTACCAAGTATGCTGCAGCATTATCACTTCTCCAACATATTTCATTATTTAAAATAGTGTTATCTTTTCCAAAACCATTTAGCTTCAGCAACTTCACTGTAAGTTTTAACAGGGGAGAAGAGACAGTAAGAAATGCAGAAGTCCAGCAACTGCTTCCATGATACATCAACTCTAAATAGCAGAGCTCAGAAACAGCATGATGTCCAGCTCTTTGTTCAAAAAGGACTGGCCTCCTTCTGTTTAACACTGTAATCTATGCAAATACAAGGCTGCAGTGCAGTGATGCAATGATGATTAACCCTGTGAACCGAAATTTAATCAACCAGAGGCTACACTGCTCAATGTGGAAGCCTGCTGGCAGTGAACCATGATGGCACG
Organism: Chaetura pelagica; assembly: GCF_000747805.2. NCBI lineage: Eukaryota > Metazoa > Chordata > Aves > Apodiformes > Apodidae > Chaetura > Chaetura pelagica. Next base: position 1,126,031 of record NW_009954194.1, on the reverse strand, counting down.
GTTGGAAGATGCAGTTGTCCACAGGAAGTCCACACAAAGGATCTGGCTACGCTTGTTACAATTTTTAATTATTAATTTGAAAATCCAAGTCCGTAATCCTCTTCAGTGAGGTTGCTCCAATGAGAGGAGGGCCAGAAGAGTGAAATGCATCAGAACAGTCACAGTTACAGGCAGATTACAACTTCTAAGTATACATACAAAAAAACCAGCCCAGAAGCAACACCTTCCCATTCGAGTAACATAATGCAGCAAGCCAACCACGCTGCTGGCAAGTTAAAAAGCTACAGCTTTCTGTCATAAAAATCTGTCCTAAGCATACCAACAATTACAACCTGTTGCCACAGGAGGAGTAGAAGCAAAAAAACCTCATAAGCAGTAGGGACTGCAAAACGAAGTCTGCAAGCACCAACAAACAGAATCTTCCACACAAGGTAGCCTCAGTATGGATCTGATTTGCTTGCTACATATGCTCAAAACAACTAAGCGCTCAGGTCAGAAAAAGTGGGCATTAAGGTCCCAGGTTGGCTTTAAGCAGTTACTTACTAATTTGAAAATAAATAAATAAAACAAACAACACCAAAAAAACCCCTGCTGATTTACAAGTACAGTAGTTTGCAAACAACAACAGACCTGAAAAAAATTAATTCCAAGTAAGGTATCTTTCCCAGAAGACCAGCAAGTCTGATTTCTAGCGACTGCTTACATGTTAGAGTACACCAACTAAAGAAATACATATATATATAAAATTTGATTTTAAGTGGTGCATTTAGCCTAGTGTTCAGAGCATTCCCTTGTGAGAGGACTTTTCAGTACCACACAAAAAATTTTAAAGCCAGCACAAACAGGCAAATGTGAGCTGACAAGGGCTGAGTAATGTCCCAATACCAAGGTACTGGGATGACAGACCCCACATACTCCCACTGGCAGCTGAAACAGTCTTGCCCTCGCCGTCTTTCCAGTTACTAAAATTGTACAGACCTCTTGCTCTACCAGGCTGCTTAGTCCTTGATCTGCAAACCGCACAGTAGCAGAGCACCGCAGCTCTGCCTCTGCCGGCGTTCTGACCGACTGGATAGTTTCTCCAGTCGCTCCCCTGCATGTGTGTGCAGAGGAAGACACTGCCCATGTTTACCACCACTACTCCCCC
>NW_009954194.1:1117483-1123594 GCF_000747805.2 Chaetura pelagica | reverse complement strand
TGGAGGGGGGAGGAAGAGGAGGAGCGTGAGGGGTTTAACCCCGAAGGGACCCGGCAGGCGAGTGGGAGCTGGGAAGAGGCTTCTTGCCGCCACTGTTGAAACTTGGTGGAAAGGGTCAGGCTGAGCCCGGAGCCGTGTGGGAGGCGGGCAGGGGCACGCAGCGATCGGGCTGTTGCTCGCCGGGCCGGCTCCGAGGGGAGCCTGGCTCCTGGCCGGGAAGGTGCCCCGCACAGCCTGCTTTCTGCTTCCCAGCCCGCCCGCGCCATCCCTCTCCTGGCGCCCGCTTTGAGTTCAGGCGGGTTTGCTTCTCCTGTCAAGGTCATTTATCCAATTAGCTTTTGGAAAAATACCTTATTTTACTCTTGCCGAGGTGCTTCCTTATTTCCTGATGGAGTTATCATTTCTGCTAGGACTGGTATCTGTGTTCCTAAGTGTTTCTTGTTTCTGAGGGCTAGTTTTATTGATAAGAAGTGCTTTTCCTAGAGGCTGCAATACAGTAACGTACACTTTCAAAGGCTCCTTCTGCCCTTTGTGATATTTATTGGCAGCTTTGATATTTTAATGTGGTTCCTCCGTTGCAATTATAAAACATAAATATATTCTTAGCTCTTACTAGATCTTTCATAATTCAGCATAATAGATTAAGGCAAAGCAGGAAGGTGTGCTGGAGATCCAAGGTCATACTGTTTCCTTGGAGGCCCTTAAAACTGGTGAAGAAGGCAGTTAGTCTCCCTTTTGGCTTAATGCAGTGTCAGGCAGCAAGAAGTCAAGGCTATAACTATGGCAGCAGCCTAATGCTAGTTTGGCCAAACAGCAAACAGTTTTCCCACAAATGGTGTTTGGTGTTGCTGAACTCTACCTGCATTTTAGCTAAGGGCATTTGCCAGCAGTGCACACCAAAGAAATTCCCACACATTAGCTGCACATAGAAAGAACAAGTATTTTGACCAGGGCTAGTCCTGAGTTACTTCAGCTTTTTTTTTTCAGCAGGAGGATATGTAGCGCCACAATTCAAAATGGAGTGGCAGAGATCAAAGAAGGGCTCTTGACCTAGTTCTTGTTTCAGTTCTCATGTGCACCCTAGGCTGAAGAGGGGCAATGCTGCAGTCTTGGGGAAAACACAGAACGTCTTGATGAAAGGACAAGTGTGTTAAATGAGCCACATAGTCCTAAAATCCAAAAGTACAGCTCCTGTTTAAGCTTTGGATGAAAATTGTTCTAAATACAAGGCCTTCCAAATAGTGAGCTATGTGTGCCCAACACTACTAATCAGGTGATCCAGTGGGTTTGATTCTTTTGCTCCTGTACAGTGTTAAAACAGGAAGCCCAAATTTCATTGCTGTTCAACTGCAAAGTGTAGGCATGTGGCTACAGTGACCCAAGAGTGGAATAGTCTTAAGAGCTTGAAGAGAATGTGGAAATGGGGAAGAGAATGGCATGGAATGAAAGGTAAAGAAATCCAGCCTTGCTGGAGCCAAAGACACTTAAGATTTTCTTTTGGATTACTAATTACTGCAAGTTATAGGTAGTCAGTTTGTGATAGGCTACCACAGGACTTCTAGCAGAGAAATGTTTGTAGCTTACATGAACAAGGACATGCAACTAGACTTAAAGAAAAAAAGATAGTAGCTTTTAGGGAGGAATTGAAACAAAATCAAGACTGATGCTCTTAATGGAGGGCTTTCTTCAGTAGATGAAGCCAACACTGATTTTCTGATTAGTAGTATCGATGTGTAACAGTTTTCCTGCTTTTTTTTATGGATGCTGCCATCAATATGAGACCTTTAGCTTTCCAGTCACATCTGAGTTTCTTTATAGTGCTGGTATCCAGGCTGAGACAAGGAGTTTGCCTAAGGTCTCTGGAAGTGACAGAGTTAAGATAATTTATATCATATTATTACTGAAAGTATGTTCTCTGAGTAGCACCTAGTTAAAATGTCAGAGCTTGTCACTGTGAGATGGTAGGTGGAAGCATGAACTCTTCAGCTGCTCCCCGTTATTACATTGCTGGCAACCCCAAGTATACGTTTGACCTAAAAGTGCTCCAAGCAGCTGTTGACCTTTCCTTCATGTTTCTTCTCCACTAACCACATGTCAGGTAGAGGCAGACAGTTGTGAAGTCAAAAATACTGCAAGATTTTGCAGCCCATTCCTTTGCTCCTTATCTCCCTTCCATCCAGACCACAGCTGTGTCCAGGCCTGCTTCACTGCACACTTACCTAATGACATTTGGCTGTGGGCACTGGAATGACATGCTGGTGTATGGTTTGCATGCACAGTGTAGCAGAACATGTGAAAACAGTGTGGAGTCTTAGCAGGCTCAGAGAGCATCGAGAAAACTTGTCCTCCAGGGACTGCACCATCTTTTTTCTGTGGTCCTTTGTGCCTTAGGGTGATTGGGCTAAAATTAATCAAGATGCCTTCTAGCTACATTCTTCATGGCCAAAACTTTTAAGTGATCTCAGCACTCAAAGCTGCGGTCAGGTTCCTGAGACAGCTAAACCCCTAATTGCTTACATAAACCAGAAAGCGGTCTTTCAAACCACAGCACAGTAGGTGCTAGGGCCTTTGAAAACCTGCTTTATAAGCATCTAAAATAGGAACAGCTGGTTGAAAAAACCTAGCCCATACACTGTGGTGAGCATTTGAAAATCTGGCTGCATATCAATCATCTCTGTTATCTCAGAGGAAAATCCTCAGATAACAGGAAGATACATGAGATTTAGAGCTTAACTATAATGGTTGTATCATGTAATTGCTTTTTAAGTAGAGCCCATGATTAAAGGTCTATTAGATAAATAGTCTTTTTCATTAGTTGGAGTTAAAGTAGGCACAGTATTGCCTGAAGAGATCTAAAATTGTAACACCAAACTTTCCACCTCCTAACAAGAAAAAAGGTCAAGGTAAAAAACCCTCAATCTCTTATATTGTGTTTAGTATTCCACTGGTTGTTCCCTGAATGTGAGTGAGGGAGAGGAGCAGTGTGTCCCTGCACCAGGGCTATGGAGAAGAGTGATTTACACCCTTTGCCACACACCAAAGAGTGAATTCTACTGACACCTCAAAATCCAACCAGTCTACCTGTCCCTCTTGTCAGCTCTACCCTTTAGCCTAATGCCTGCCCACTATGCCCAGCTTTCTGTGGGTTATAACCTCCGAGCTCTTCCCTGCCCTTCGCCACTGTGCACTCTGCTTAGCTCTACCTGCCCTCCAGATGCCACCCTTCCCTTTGGGTCTGTTTTAGCCCTTCAGATTCTGCCAGCCTTCCCAATTAGCTATTGCTACCCAGCAGCACCCACCAGCTACCTGCATAACCCATGCCCTCCTTCTGCTCAGCTCCCCATTGGCACTGTTTCTCTCCTCTCCAACATCCACAGCTGCATCCCTTCTCATCTTTAATTCTCCTGTGGGATGTGAGGCTTAAGGGATTACTGGCTGTGTACTCCCAGGCTAGAGCCAGGCTAGCCCAGGCTCTGGACACTCTGGGAGAGCAGGGAACTGGGGTTATAGCAGGCAGGAATGATATGTTGCCATATTAGACACAAAAGTTTGAAAGAATGATTAGGAGCTGTAAAAATGGTGGGAAATAGCGCAACTGCCATGTGCTGTAGCCTTCCATGTATTTGCTTGATTTCTTACTCCTGAGGGAAAATACAAAAAGGAAATGGACAATGTTACTCACATTCATCCTCAAACTTAGAAAACAACATGACATTTTATTGTAGGCCTTTGATTCATGACAGTTTAGGATATTATTTCAGTGAGGATTGCCTTATTTGAATGGAAGATTTATTCTACTGTATATCACTTTAGGATGCCTTCAGAGAGTAGATGTTTTGTCAGCTACACGTCTTGCCATTACAACTCTGCTGTGCCCCCTTCTCACGACTGCATGACAACTCATGAAGGAACTTAATTATATTCATAGCTTTTCATCTGAGGAAACCACTTGTAGTTGCTATAACATATTTCACAGGTAAACAAAGATACAAAATGTCAGGGATTACATGATGCAAGTTCTCAGAGCTCGTAGCATCTTTTATGAGCTCCCCCACCCTTTTTTTCCATCATCTCTTGTGTTTTATTTCTGCTTGGAAGTTTTGATGCTTGACATCCTGATAAATTACCATGTCAGGAATGTTTGAAACGAAAACAGGAAAGGCACATGTCTTTTTGACACTGGAGCAAAAGGAACATTACTTGGTTCTGATGCTGTTTGATAACATACTGGGAAGCAATGGCCAGCTATCTCCCCAGATTTTTGTTCAGCAGAGGGACTGCGCAGCAACTCCCAGCTTCTCTTCTGTGAGAACTGTACATAAAGAGCCATCTGACAGAGCACATGGCCACATCAGCAAGGGCATTTCAATTTGTTAGAAAGCAATTTATGGCCTTACATAAATGCTTTCAAGTGTAGTCCTGAAAACCACTGGCATGAGTATAATTTCACCTTATAGAAAAAAATAAGATTTTAAATAAGGATACTTCTGTTTACCAAACTTGCACAGTGAATTTGGTGTCATTCCCCTCAGAAATTACAGTAAAGCTGTGGAGCACATCTGTTCTCAATGACTGGTAATTTCTTGCTTGTAGCCATTTAATTGCTAATTACCCCTATGGCTGTTTCTTGAGGTATACTGGCATGTATCGGAGGCATATAGGGGCTTCAACCAGGCTGGGTCCCACAGGCATGGTCACAAAGTGGAGTCCTGGCTACTGGAGCCACCCGTGCACATGGTGCAAGTGGCCAGCAGCTGTATGTGGTACAGCAACCGAGCCCAGCCTGCTGACTCACCTCGGGCTACAGTTAGGGATGCCTCAAGATTAGGACTAGTAGATTCTTCATTCTCTCTTGTGGCCTAGTTGATTTGATTTTGGTTTAATCAATGCCTTTATTAATGTCTTCTGAAAGCTAGGACCCGAGCTGGACTGCTTGGACAGAGGCAAGAAAGGCTGTCATATATAGTTTATTTAAGCTATTCATTTGATAAGAGTATCTGTCAGTAAGAACAAAACACTACAGAAATAATTAATCAGCCAAATCAAGTATACTCATAAAAAAAGCTAACACAGAAGCAAAAAGTCATTGATCTTGATAAGTCATTTGTTAAGAAAAAAAAGATCAGTTTTCATCTTTGTTTGTGACCCCATGATAAGCAGAAGTCCCCTCAGTGCAGGATAACTCTCCCATGCTTCCCACAAAATGTAATCCTACCTTAGGAGCTTAGCTTCTGAAGTGACCTTCCTTTGTCTGCTTGCTCTGGAGTAAATTCTGTCTGACGTGAGTAAAGAAGATTGGAAGAAGGTTATTTTTATTATCAGTATAAAATAATTTGCAGCACAACAAAATACAGGAAAGGAAGGCATCCGTTCATTATGTTTTCAGGGAGAATGACACCACCACCTACAACATCTTGCAGGAACCGCATAAACAACACACATTGCAGGATTAACCTGACAGGGCCCCTTCGCTCTAGTTTCTATTATTAACTTTACACCTAGTGCAAGTCTCCTCAAATGAACTATATGAGGTATAAAGATTTATCTTACACAGACTGTACTTTAGTTGAGAATTTATTACCAGGATAGTAAGAGGCCTGGATTTTATATGCCCTTCGCAGAGATGTGCTGAGTATCTGATACCTAGGTTTCTGAAAGAGCTGGTAGCGAAGAATTTTTATTGTTACCTAATCCAGGCTTCTGGTCTAGGCAGTGGACTGTTCCCTCCCTCTCCTCATGTTTAACTGCATACTTGAAAAATAAAATACCAGTTTTGTGCCTCCCCATCCCAAGCCCCCACATTCTTCTGAATGCTTGGGACAGGAGCTGTTGTTACACAAAGCAGAAGTGCAGCTTCTCCCCTTCGTCACCTCACAGCTCCAGATCCCTCCTTGGTCTTCTCAGGTTTGGCACAAAAACATTCATTAGGGGTGAACAGAAGACTGCAGCCCCAATGAAAACATGCTCTGAGCAAAATGTCATATCAACCTTTGTAATATATTGGAATTTATTTTTTGTAATGTGTTTTCAGAGTTTTATGGAGGAGGTTGGCTTTTTTTCCCCGTAATGTTCTAATTAACTTACTATTTCCTGTATTCTACTTTCCTGCTG
>NW_009954194.1:1050131-1117415 GCF_000747805.2 Chaetura pelagica | reverse complement strand
TGCTGATTAAAGTATAAGAGACAAAGAAAGGGAAAAGTATTTCTGCTGTTGGAGTATGCAAGTCACAAGAAAGAAGCTAACCTTTAACTCTGCTACTTTGCCTTTTTGCATGTCAGAATTTCAAACAATTTTCCCTATTAGAAGTGTTTCATGGCATCTCTAAGCATTTGAGAAAAAGGAAACACTTATACTGTCTGAAGACACTCAAGGTTTGTTGCTTTGAAATTAAACCTTAGTCTTAAAATCTGGCCTAAGTAAGAGGCAGCACATAGCTATTTTTGTGCAGGCAGCAGAGGAAGAGTCAGTTCCATACTCCAAGAGCTGCCATGTGCCCCTTGGTTCAGCCCTGCTGTGGGCTACTGCTTCCCTCCCTCTGTGCTTGAGTTCACAATTGGGCTGATCAGTCCAGTAGGGCCACATCCACCTTGTCATGCTGCTTTGCTCCTTGCTCAGGATTCCATTCTGTGGCTGCATATGTATTAATTCAGATGTAGTCGCCACACTGGCACTGTTCAAGGGACTGTGAAGCCCGGGGTGGGGATCATTCACTTGAGTACACCCTGCAGCCTGCACCTTTTGGCTCAGGGATGAAGGCCCAGAAAACAGATACATTGCAGACATAATGTGGGCTAAACAAAGCACAGCTTTCATCATTGTACAGACTCATCACCAGCTTTCATAAAAGGGACTGCAGCAAGTCATGCACTCTGTGGTCTGCTCTAAGTCTGCTGAATAAATGAATGATCAAGTGTTGTTTCATAAGCTCCTTGATTCCTAGGGTTGTTTGTTTTTAAGTCAGAGAGGACTGTTCTGATAGCCTTGCATGTGATTCGTATACACAACATACATGAATCCATGAGGACTCACATACTGGTTTCAATATCAAGCTCATCAGGTATGGCAGACTTGTTGAGAGAGGTACCCAGGTTTCAGGGGACAGTAGATCTTTGCTGGGTTGTGAACTCTGAATGGCTATTGTCTCTCATTATTAAATATTACAATGTTAGCCTTCACCTGAGTTGTCTAGTTTCAGCTTCCAGTTTCTTTTCTACTATTTTGAACAGCCTTGTAACAGCAGTGAACAATGGCTCCACATTACTAAGCAATACAAAAGAATTAGGTGTGATACCATTCAGTGGTGATACTAGTCAAGTCTACCCTTCACAACTTGGTGCCACAAACTAAAGCTGTTATAATAGTGTAACACCATTCTTGATAAGAATATTACTAAGTATAATTTCCATGTTTCCTCTCCTTTTCTGAACTAAACAGTGGAAAGAACCATGTTAAAGAATGTGTTGTAACACCCACCAGCACTGGTGTTGCCTGCTCACTTGATTAAAATAATGTCTGTGATTGAATATTGTTGGCTTTCCCTGCTATCAAGTATGGAACAAGCTATACAGTGTAGAAAAGGAGTTTCTATGCTTGGAAGAGGCAGTGGTCCAAAGTTGACATGACAGCTAAAAGTTGAGTGTTTTGGTGGGAGTTCCAAGTAGAAAGCAGCAATATGCTTTTCAGCAAATAAAGCCTCTAAATCCCATCCAGCTGCTAAGGTAGAAAAGGTCTTTTGACAAATCTGGAAGTCATAGTTTGTTACTCTAATGCTTTATCTATAAATCTGACCCTGACTCGTACTGTGGCAGTCTTTCTGCTCTTTAATTCACTGCACATTGAATTACAGTCATTTGAAGAGCTGGAGGTCTAATAGACTGCACTTAGATTGCAAACTCCTGTTCCCACTCCTCTCACTAAATGGACACTTCATTTAACTCCTCTGCCTCTCATCCTGTCTATCTGAAAAGGCAGTCTCCAAAAGACCTTACAAGACACAGGGGCAGCTACCTGCCAGGCAGATTGTTCCCACAAACTTAGGGACTTTATGGTGTTTTGTTGTATTGAACTTTTCAAGTCCAAACAAATGTAATTTTCACCATATTTTGGTGTCACTTTCTTAAGGCTACCAGATCTTAATTTTTGTTGCTCCTTGTTCATCCTAGTGTTTGCCTAGTTTAAGCTTTGTGCAGGCTTAAATATTTGCTTTTGCAGATTTGTAGTATTTACCCTCTGCTATTTGTAGTAAGAAAAGGAAATAATTCCCAAATCCTGGTTTGATTTTAGAAGCAATCATCATGTTAAAACTAATCCACAATACACTGCAGTAAAGCATACTAGTTTATGTATTCTATATGAGCTGACAGTTGAGAAATTACAGGCATGCAATTAAAAATTACACCTTAAATGTATTTTAAGCTTTCATTAACAGCTGTTTGATATTACCAAACATGCACATTGCAGTGGTTTTGTAATTGGATTTAAGTAGCTTGCAGTGTATCTCAAAACACAGAGCAAAACCCAGCAAAACATTATAAAAAGTGTGCCCAGTAATTCTACCCAAGGGTTGCCAAAGCAAGAGCAGAGAGTTCACATGAAAATTATTTCCTGCCTGTGTGAAATCTGTGAAAGTTCCCAGAAAGATTAGAAAACAAAGTTTGCCCTGGGTTGCGAATACAGTTTACATTTAACTCAATGACGGGAGATAAATGTGTGTGTAGCTGTCAGCCAAATCTGAATTCTGGTTTAGATCAAATGTTATTAGTTTGTACTTAGTGACACAGTATAGCACATACACTTGAAAAATCCTTACAGTAGAATTTCCAGCCTCAGTTAGTATATATTATAACTCTTTCAGTATTTATTTTCTGCAGTCACTTTTGTAACATCTGAAAGACAGTAATTTAAATATCTTGTCTTTTGATTTTGACTGAGAAGCCAAAGTTCTGTTTTAATATTGAAGTTTTCCTGTGAGGGAGGAGGGGAGATAGTGTTTTTATAATTGAATGCTTGAAGATTTTATGTATACATTTTCCACTGACTTTAGAGAGGGGAAAAAAATAATAATTTAAGATATTTTTACTGCTGGAGCAGGATTTGCAATACTACCAGGGACTGCTGTTCTATTTGTGAGCTAAGATTACTCTCGGTGAAGTGGCTCAGCTCCCCGAGGTTCTCCAAATTCCCGTTATGCCTTTGCCAGATTCACAATAGTCTCTAATTTGTTCTATCACTAAAAAGAAAAAAAAAAAAGGAAAAGCATGTGCATGGCTGAAATGAAAGGGAAAAGAATGTGCATGGCTGAAGATATTTAAAGGCATCTCTGTAGAGCACCTGTGTGCTGAAGAGGTTAGAGGGTCATTTACCAGTTAACTAGGAGCTAGGTGTCCCAGACTTGGAACAAAAGACTAGAGGATGAACACTGTGAAGCTAAAACCTCTGTCTGTGAATCTGTCTGTCCCTCTCTCTCTCACCTTGAGAAAAACACTGTACCTGCTGCTGTTCACTTTACTGGTTCGCAAAATGGCTGTAATAAACTTGCCTTTTTCATGGGTTTCTGTCAGCATACATTTTAACAGTGCCTCTGGAGCCTGTTTTGAAGAGCACTGTACAGTACAGTATGGTGTCTTGGGACATGAGACAGATGTATGTCATGTCTAGAAATTATTTGTCTGTTAAATGAGATCATAATTGGTTAAATTACCAGGTAATTAAGGAATTTTTACTTTTCTTATTAGATACACAGGATTTTTATTGCAAACAGTTCTTGTCTTTCTAAATCAGTTCCAGGAAACCCTATAATGTCAGTCACTATTAGCATTTGGAATAGCATTAAGAGCTTTATACGAGCTCGTATTAATCTGTCTAGGTTAACCTTTGTATCCAGGCTGCCTCAGTTGCTGTATTTCAAATCTGCAGAATGTCAGTTCTTTTCACTGGGCAGGAAGAGGTTTAGCAAAGATTTAGCAGTGCTTTGATCTAAGTATGAAGTGATTTTGAACTTGTTTGTGACCAAAAAGATGTATCTGGAGCAGTTCTATTCAGTCATAGAATCATGGAATCATTTTGGTTGGAAAAGACCTTTAACATTATTAAGTCCAACCATTAAAGTCTTGTCAATTGAGTTGCTTAACCAGTAGAAACAAACTTTTAACTTCTTTCACTCTAGAAACTGCTACAAAGCCCAGACAGATAGTAGTGTCAGGAATATTACATTTAAGTTGAGCACTGGATCTTAGAACTTCAGATATAACATGCAGGCATTTAAACAGAGTAGGAAGGGTCCTCAGTTCACTCTCCCGGCTGCAAAGTCTGCCCAGGGCATCCCAAGGCACTTGTCCAGTCTGCAGTAAAGCACCTCCCATGGAAGCAGATTTGCTGTGTCCCTGAAGTAGTCCAGTGCTTAATTATACTAATAATGAGAAAGTTTTCCTAATATCTAACCTAAAAATTCTTTGCTGCAAATTAGGTTAATTTCTGTTCATCCTACCCTCGGTGGATGTGGAGAGTAATTGATTGTCATGTTTTTTATAACATCGTTAAAAAAACTGGACCATGCACTGGAACATGTTACCATGCCCTTCCCTAGGTCTTCAGTTTCCTAGATAAGAACCCCGTTCCTTTAAAGTTATCCTAAGAGTCATGTTTTCATTTCTGTCTTGTGACCTCTCTCCAATTTTTTATGTCCTTTAAAACACATAGTTCTTCTGTGTAAACATATGACTCCAGCTGAGGGCCCCGTTCCTGAGGAAAGCAACCTAATGGTGTCCCATACCATGCATGTAGTTCTCTTCTTCATGCACTGCTGAATCTGCCTTTTTGGTGAGAGCATCCCATCCTTGGTGCATACTCGGTGTGTTGGTCCTTCCAATAACCAGAATCTCTTATCCAGTGCTGCTGCCCAGGCAATATTTCCTAGGGGTTTTTTTGTGTTTGATTTTTTTTCCCCTTCATTTTCACTTTGCTTTCTTTAATTTCATGTATTTGATTTAGGACTTTACCAGTTTATAAAGATTATTTGGAATAATCCTGTCTCCAGAATGCCTGCTGTGTCTGTCAAATCTGCATCAGTTGTGTATTGATATCTAACTGCCTTGTTGGATACAATGAAAAGATTGACGAGATTTTCTCAGTTGCCCTCTGAGCAGGGTTAAGCATGATTATTTGTCCCAAACTTTTAATACATGTTACTATAACATCTCTTTGAATTTATTGTCTTGCCTGTAAAAGATACGAAGATGCTTGTGACATGCATGGCTCCTCAGGGGGAAGATGTTATCAGAGTGCAGACTATAAATGGTTGTGTATCTGGTCCTGTCATCACTCATGCTAGTTAAAACTAACGCCGCTGAAACCAGAGGATCTGTAGGACTTTCACTCTTGGTATCAGAACCCAGGTCTGTACCGTGCTGTGGTCTCGTCTAGACCCATTGCTTCAATTTCCTCTTATAGCGTTTGGCAGCAGGACATAGGTTTGTGTTCAGCTGGCACCAGCACATGTGTGAAACGTGGCTGGACACAAATTCGAATTAAAATTCTCTGTGGGCACCTGGCAGAAAATGTTGCACTGTTAAAATATACTACAGTCAACAGTGGAAATGGAGTGTGGGACAAGTCTGTGTTAATGGTTGTTGCTACGTGTTTGTAATTCACATCAAAGTAGTTGACTTCATTCTTTCTGGGTTTGAGCATCCTGACAATGATGCAAACCAGTTCTTTAAAGCTTATTTGCAGCAAAAGGTTATACCAATACAACAGCTGGAAGCCACAGTGAGATTTGGAATTGCTGAGGTAAACAAAACTTGGTCCAAATAAAAATGCTCTGAAATACTTCCTCAGTGCCATAGACAGCACCGGGTAACCAACTGAGGTGGCTGAGCCAAGGGCCAACCCTGCAGCCTGGAGAAGGGGACATGCTGCTGGGACAGGGACTTGCAATACAGACCCAAAGGGGGTCTAAAGCTCCGTGCCAGCCTCCTGGACCGCTCTCACACAGCCTACCAGAGCCTGCCAGGCTTCTTCTCACTCAGTGACACTGTAGTGACCATGATGCTGAGCCTTTGAGGAAAAAAGATGAAATGTAGATGGTCCTGGAGGGACAGTAAAAAAAATGTTGGTGTTTATGACTAGCTGCTGCTTGCTATTTAAACATGCAGGGAGACAGCTGATAAATATTTAAGTTGCACCAATTTATTTAGGCCTGTAGATGTTTAACAAGGTGAATACTAAAGAGGATAAATTAAGTTTTCTGAAATGATTGGGCCACATGTGTCTTTTTACTTCAGGCCTCTGTGTAGCAAGGATATTTCCACCAGTGTAACTGTCTCTTAATATATTAATAAACCTTGTGCTTTGAAACCCCAGCAAACATATCCTGCACCAAGGTAGTCATGCTGAAGTAAGCAGTATTTGGGGCCATTGCAATGCATCCATGGTGCATCTGTACCAACAAAACATCTTCAGGTCAGTCTAGGCTGTAGATTCTGTGCCTTTTTGGCTGTCATCGTGAACATCTTCATCTCTGCCTTGAAAGCCTTTGCTTTTGCATGAAGATAGTTTTAATGTTTAATATTGCCCTTGCACATGTGCACACCAGTCTCACCAAACTCACAAGTAAATATATATGTATATGGATGAAATATGTGATCCCTGTGTGTTTCTGTCTCAGTCACATGTGGTGTGGCGTAAGTTTGAGTGTGGAAGATTACCTTGAGTACTTTATATGACATACAAAGCCTCTGTGAATCTCATTTGATTAGTTCTCCTGTCCTGACCCTAATACCGAGGTAACAACATTTAATGGCTTGTACTAAATTAAGTAACACCAGACTGTGACTCAAGTATGCATGACTAAATCTAGTTTACTGATTCTTATGCTTGAAGTGTGTCACCAAGCTACCCCCAGAAGAGAATGGCTTAAGTAAACACAGCATGGGATCAGCTTGCAAAAGAATAATCACTTTTGAATACTTGTTTTTATTAGTCATAACCATGCAAGAGCCCTCTGGCAGTACTGAGCTTTTGTTTCAGGTAGCAGAATACCCAGTATAAGTGAAATTACAGCATTGGCATAATTGAGAACTTTTTGCTTTTGTCGCATTTTGAATGAGAGAAATCCTGTCTTCATTGTGACACTGCAGCCTTCATGGCCATTGACATCAGGGCAGAAGACTCCACCCACATACATATTAGCCACCATTTAATGTTTTTATTTGCTCCCCCCACAACACCAGAGAAGCTCAGCTGAAATCAGAGTGTTGTGCTTACAAATGCAGGCTTGCATCCTGTGGAATGGTTCAACTTTACATGGGTCAGGATGAGACAAGGCCAATGCAAGTCTTCTTAAAGGATTAGATGAGGCTGAACTTCTGTTTCTTGGCTGTGAACATTTCTCTGATGCAGCTCCCACTAAAGAATGGGGGCAGAGCTGCCTCTGCCCTGCACAGCTGAAGCCCTCACTACTAGCAGCAATTCCCCTTTTTGTAGGCAAAGAAGGCAGTGGCTGCTCCTTGCAGGGTTTTTGCTGTCCCTGTCAGGCTTTTGTCCTCAGCAACTGCCTGCTTTGCCCATGTATTAAGACACTTTAAGAATGGGGAGGGTTTCCACACAGTCTGCTGAATTCTCTTGAACATAACTGGAGCTATAAAAACCTTATGCTGTAGAAATTACACTGTCTTGTAGGAGAAATATAGCTTATGTGTCCATATAGATATAAAACAAGATTTCATATTAAATGCATTTATCCTCATTCTGTCACCCACACAGTTATTTTCACTGTTAAAGTTAGACTTGACAACTTGTTTTTCCATTCTGAATGCGCTGGACAGGAGCTGATTTTCCATATCCAGAGCAGACCATACATCATCTCGAAACATCTATTTGAGATGCTTGCTGGGAAATTTAATTCCTTTATCAATTCAGTATTTCAGACAGGGACAGAGCTCTGGGTTCTGTACTGTGGCAAGATTTTCTGTCAGTATTACTAACACCCAGTAAGCGAAAGGCTGTTAAAGCTCTCAGCAAACTGCAAGGAAGGGACACTGCCAGTGAGGCAATAAAAACCCTAATGGGACACTATCAAAACCACAGCATTATTTTATTTAGGACAGGTTTGCCAGGGCGGCAGGAGTCCTGGTGCCTTGGAGGCTGGAGGCTGAAATAGAGGCCAGAACACTGCTGTCAACAGGAGGAAGACCCAAGCCTTCAACTACATCCCTCCAGTTAATCTGTGGAGATCAAAGCCAAGGCAAATGGGTTTTTCTTGTCCTCTGTAATTGGAAAAATATGCAGAGGAGTTGGTTTTTTCTGGATTTTACAAGACTTGGTTACTTTTACTTACTGAAACATTATGGGAGTGTCTGAAGAAAGACTCCCTGGTGTGTCTCTGTGCTTTCAGAAAGGGCAGTTCTTCATGCTCCCAACAAGCAGGGTTAGCTGGGGCTTCCTCAACTGCCAAGACCACTTCAATTTCCAGCTTAGAAAGGCAGTAGAGAAGGTATCAGAATCAAGATAAACTAGTTGCCTATTGCCTTCTGCATTAGCATTTGTTTTGCCCCAAATACAAACATTGTGATCTATTGCAAAGAGCCATTTGAGGATCTGGAAGCAGAAGAAGAGCTCAGGGTAAATTTGTGCTGCTTTTGAGTGAAGGTTTCAGTAGCATACAAATAATTGCAATGTTTGGTCTCTTGCTGTGAATATTTTTTCCCTAGTCCTGGGGTGAATTGCAGTATGACATACAGCCTTTAGAAAAACATTAATTAGTATTTCCAAACCACAGCATCTAGTTTGAGCCAGCTGTTCTTTTAGATTTATCTACAGCACATGTCCATTTCTGAGATTTTATAAACAAATTAGACCATGTATTTATTTGTTTTCAGTATCACACAACGGGGACACACATTTTATATGAATTTACCCTCTTAACAGAAAAGTTCACTATTTGCACAAGTCATGCATTGGCAGCCCCCATCCACATAGTCACAAAAATCCCCCTCATGATGAGTGGGGGCAGGAGGGGAGAAAGAATCATCAAAGCACAATTCACATACTGTTGGTCTGCCTTTGTAATTGCTGCTGGGAGCTGTGTGTGTTTACATGGCTTAAAGACTTATTTGGAGCATTATTCTTAGGCTCTTCTTGGTACATTCTCCTCTGTTCAGAAGCAATGGGTCAGAGTTACCAAGTGCGAGTGCATTATTTATGCATCAGTTCTGTGCGTTTCCACTATCCACCTACAGAAAATACCCAAATTCAACACACTTGCCTATTCATTATGCATAACTTCCCAAGACTTCAGGCCATGCTTTCCTACATACAACTATTTTTTTTTTTATTTACTAACTTATCCCTCCTTCTCCCTACAAAAGTATATAATTAATTTGGAATATTTTATGCAACATACAATACTAATGGGATTTAAGTCTTGCTAATAAGGATTCAGGTTCCATAACTGGTATTCATAAAAAACTTAGTCTCCAGGTTTCAAAATAGATGTGATTTACAGAGGAAAGCTGCTTAAAGGCACAGAAATAACAATGTTTAAAAGGGAAAAGGAAAAACAGAAAAAAAGAGTGAATCTCCCTCATGCAATTCCCCAAGAATTCTCCCTGAGCAGGAAGAATTTCTTCTTCCCCAAGAAAATTCCAATTATAAAATCTCTCTTACCTATTTGGAAGAACATGAAAAAAGACAATGTCCATCCTCATGCTGGCAACTGGATCATGCTCCAATAGAGTCTTGTTTTCAGTGTTCACACTTCAGTCTGTAGCCAGCTTAAAGGCAACATCCTCCTTCCAGGGTTTGGAGAAACAAGTACCCTAAAGGCATTAAATAAATAAATAAATAAATAAATACCTATTTGACATCTCAGCCTCTGTCGCTATTTCTTTCTTGCAGTTTGGCTGGCTGGAGAAAATGGAGTTTTATTTGTACTCGTGATCTTTCCACTCAATGCGATAATCTGTATCCTACTACACTCTCATCACTCAGCATCCCTGTATTGCTTGTAAAGGGCGAGTATTGCCTTCCTTATGGCATTCATTGATCAGGGAGAGCTCCTCCATGCTCTCAAAATCAGGGGCACCCTTTGTGTTTGTACAATTGTGTTCTACACGATGTTTTTTCATACAGTGGGACCAGAAGCCTAGTCACGCTAGTAGCCAAAACAAAAGTAAGGACACCTCTAAGCAAAGATCATTTGGTGAAGCAATGTCAACACCACTGGGCTGCCACACTGGGATACCCTTTGTTCACCAGCACTTGTCATAGAGAAGATATACATGAAGGGATGCCTGGTATCCAAAAATCTTCAGCCCAGTGATCCATCTTTACCTTTGTCAAGCACCTAAGAGACAACCAGAGCTTGTGTAGCCTTTGGCAGAGCAGGACTTCAGTAAAGTCCCTTTTACTTGAAGGAATTCAAGGCTCATTCAGAAAACTGTGGGTATGCAGATTTACACTGAAGTCAGGGCAACTGTAGCTTGAAAATGGAGACATTATTGGGCAGAAAATTATATGTTATACGTTCTAGATGCAGTCTGAATTTTTCAGGACACAGTATGTACAAAAACACTGAGCATTGACTGGGCTTTTTGTCAAAGTAATGTTTGTTTTATTAATAACTTGTCTTTTTGGTTGTTTGGGGTTGTTTTTATTTGGTTGTTTTTTTGTTTAACAGAAACCTCAGAGGAAATAGTGATCCTGCTAGAAATAACTCTCAGATATTAATCAAAAGAATTTCTGGTCACAATAGTGTTTTAGATTTCTGAGTTAGACAACAACTGGACAGAGCAGCACACAAACCCGGAGAATTTATCCCTGGAGTCCTTCCCAGATCCTAGATTCCTGCTCAGTCTCTCGATTGTTGAAAATCTGTGGGGATTAGAAGAACTACCTCTTTCTGTGTGTGTGCAAGTGTTTTCCCTGATCATTAGAGCTATCAGGAGTATTACAGAGTCTGGGAAACAGAGACAAACCAGCAGAATGGGTCCAAAGCAACTTCCCCTGGCAGAACTCCAGCAGCTCTGCTCAAATGCTGCAACAGCTTGTGCAGCGCTGACTGAGTCTCCCTGCAGAGTTTAGGTTTCCAACATATGGTGGCCATAAAAGGGCACAAACAACTTGCACTAATTGTGCAAGAGAGAAATAAACACTAAAAAAAATGGGAAGATCAAAGAGGGAGAGATTATTAGTATCAACACCAGATGTTCTGAAAAAGTGGTCCTAAGCAACTGGAAATGAGAAATTCTGAATGACTGTTTGTGCACTAAGTCACAGTTGCATTTGTCTCCCATCTCTTCACTGTTGCCAGTGAAAACAGGGTCTTCTTCGGAAAAGCAGGTGCTGTTTGGTATGTTCGGGCACTGTCCTTTTCTCTGATGATCATTACAGTCTATCATGGTTGGTTCCCCTCTAAACCCACAGTGGGAACCACTGGGTTAATTTAGACACCATTAGGTTAAATGAGATTTTTCAGGTATTAAAAAGGCCTTGTAACAGGAAACAAACACACTGACATGAGAAGCTGGACGTTAGAAGGATAGTGACCATTTAGGAAGGAAATTGTGTGCTGCAAAGTCCCATAGGAAACCTTGGCAGTGAAAGTAAAACTTGTTTCTTTTAATCAGTTATCAGGATTTACCCCATTTAAAACATACCCACCAAGTCAACAGTACATCTATAGTAAAGCAGTTGTGTTTTCAGGAGTGGTATCTGTTTAAATATGTGAATCTTATTAAGGTCAGGGCTGTGACACAAAGCTCACTTGGGTTTTGCTGAAATACATGCAGGTATGAGCACCAGAGAAGGAAAAGAACTCAGAGGAAGCTAGTGGGAACTGTCATGGATATGGCTGCTAAAACACTTGTAGTAGGACCCTAAAAGAAAGCCTATGAAGAGAGGTCTCTGGGCAGGGTGCTGGCTGTAAGGCTGGTGAGATGATAGAAAGGAAAACACCTTCCTATTCAGCTGTTCTCAGGCTCTGCTTAATACCACCAGCATCTCTGTCAACAAGCAGCATTGTGTTAGAGATGCACTCATGCTCAGATCCCTGCTGCAGTTAAAACAGTTTGAAAGACCTTTCTGATCTTTCACTGTCTTGGTTTAGTTGTGCAGCAATCCAGAGTGAAACCTGTGAAGATGTTAAGTAATTCCCACATGAAATTTGCACAATGGCCTTTGTTGCTCCAAGGCTTGTCATGGCATTATCATGAGCAAGACAATGAAGACAAGCAGTAATCTGCTTTCAGACTCTGTCAAGAAAGCCTTCTAATAAAGCCCTCTGAAATGAGTGGGATGTTTCCTATGTTTGCACTGAGGAGTATTTGAAAAACAGTATTTGTTCAAATGCTGTTACTACATCTTTGATCAGTTCTATACCCTAGAACCAGACAGGCCTATTATCTTTGGATTTTGAAACAGAAACATTTGATTTATGTTTAGTTATTTTTCTTGAAAACAAATACATTTGAACTACAGCTTACTCAAAGAGTTTGTTGAAGGGAATTGGCCTATCAGAACTCCAAAATAAAGCAGATTTAGATGATAGTTTCAACTGATTTTTCAATAGAGTAATGAACAGATTAAAACTGCCTGGTTTAGCACACGACATATTGCTGTGTCACTTTATTTTTGTGCCCCCATTCAACTTTTGCAGGTGAATACTGCCATAACCAAATGGTACTCGCTCAGGTTTCCAGATTATCACCTACTGACTCCCTACTGTCTGCACAGTGATGGCCATTCCCAATGTGTTTATAGCTCCCCTAACACAACGTGACCTAGCTGTAGCATAGAGATCGGCCTCAAGTCAGTACAGTTATAGTTATCAAATAACAAGTACTTCTGCTAGTGAGGGAAATGCATTCCCAGCACTTCCTCCACGCATGGGACCAGTGCTGAATTTCATTACAACTTCTAGGCCAGGCCTCGGCGACAGACATACAGACTGATGTGTTTTGGAGGAAGTTGCTTAAATGGAATGAAAACAGAGAAAAGAGGCTTTTTCAGTACTTACCTAATCTGAATTCTACTGTTAGCTTTCTTCTACATTCAGTGACATTTCTGCCAGAAAAACTGAGGAGCTGCAGTTGAGTACTGCTGCCACAATCAGAGCTGAGCTGGTGGATGCGCTTCATGTGCGCTTTACCTCACCAAAGAGTGGCAGTTGTTTTTAGACTGCCATCCCAAATTGGGTCCATCAGATCTGGAGCAGACCTGCCTTCTCATCTCTAATTGTACCTTTCAAGGATGCTGAAAAATCACAAGGTCAGGAAAGAGAAAGACATATTACTTAGTTAAAAAGACTTAGATTTAACAATTCTCAGATGGACATTAAAGAAGGAAAGCGAAAAAGAGTTTGCTGCATTATCAGACTATTATGAGCTCTAGAGAGCTGTATGTGACTGTAAACTCAACAATTTGTTACAATTTTTCAGTCAAAGTAAATTGTTCTGCAAGGCAAATAACAGCAAAACCTGTTCATGAAAGGATCTGTTCCAATTGCTGCCTGGAAATGAAGCTGCACGTGCACCCGAGGCAACATCACTAGTGATATAGATGGGAATTAGGAGTTACTCAGTTCTTACTATGATTGCTCTTAATAAGCCTGTATAATTATATGGTAATATGATGAGAAACTTCTTCTGTGGGTTCCCTGTGGTAAAGGAGCATTTCACCCTGGGAGAAAATGTTTAGTTAAGGTGACAAGCCTCATTTTTGCACTGCAGCCCTGCCAGTCTCACAATACTCACATTTGCTGTATTTCCTAAGGCTGGAACTCCTGGGGTCTTCTGATTGATATGACAATCTGCAATGTATATATTTCTTTTCAAGAAAAAGCCTCCAGTTATAAGTGTTACAGACAAAAGCTTTCAAAGAAAGAAAAGTAATAGAAAAGAAGTCCTGGAGGGCCAAGAAAAGAACGTGGTATCTAAACGTTTTTGGTTTTTAAATCTCATAGCATGTTTCACTCATGGTGCTGAGAAGAGGAGTGAACGTGCTCAGAATTTTACCCATGGAGATCAGATAATCCTGAAGCCTAAGCTTGAAATAACCTTTGCACATTCCCTTGATCAAACGCAACACAGCGACAGTAAAACAAAGAATTTCCTTTGCTTCAGGAAAGTGCACTTCAGGGCGAGCACTTTAGGCCTTGGTCCTTACTGTGAGACAGCTTTTGCGCCAGTGAGCTAGATTCCCTGTACTTCATGTCATTAATTTCTTAAGCAAAAACATTCCTTTATGTCCCTTTGTGGGGAAAAGTGCTGCTGTGAAGCGTAATTGAGATTTATTGTTTTTGAGATTATTGGCTGAAATGTGAAAGCATGGTATTATAGTTGCACCAGGATTTATTGCACATTTCAAAAAGCAGAAAGGATTGTGGCTTAAGTGAAAGCTATTACAGAATTTGGAGTATACCTTTGAATATTTATATCACTTCCAAGCAGGCATAAGCTTTTTTAGTGCCAGTTGTTTGCTAGAGGAGTTGCCTAGAGGGAACTATAGTATATTTCCTAATTAATTACTTCAGATTAAAGGTATATTTAAACGTTACTGCATTGAAGGGCTAGCTATACTGGTGCTTTCAACTCACAACCTAGGAATTACTAATTGAATTAGTTTTAATTAGGAAAAGTCAGCTAGAACCGAGGAGCTGCTCTACATTGTTTTGAAGATTTTTATAAGTTGCAGTGCCCTGGAAATTGCTATAATTTGCCTTAAAAAGACAGTGTGGTGTGGTTTTGTGGAGTTTTGTTTAGGGTTTTTGGGTTTGTTTGGTTTTGTTTTTTAAACAAGTATTTGACTTTAGGTTGCTTTCCTAAGATGTTATGGACAAGAGTGGGGTCTTTACAGTAAATTAGCACTATATAAAATACATTAATCGCACAGGAAACCTGTCAGGGGAAGTATGTCCTTGTGATTCTTTGTGGTCTGCCAGAATTCCACTGAGAGCACAGACTGAGGGACTTAACTTCTTGCCTGTAGTATTTTATTTCAATTCTCATCCAAAAATATAACAACCAAATGTTTGGTACCTCACTGGCGTGTAAATTTAAAGATTATTGAAGTGCAAAGAAAATCAGGCAATGCTTTCACCTTTCATCTCTCCTTCACAGTGCTACATCTAGGATTTCGTGTCAAGATAGTGACATTGTAAGTGGAGCTGATATTGCATCTTAATTGACTACTTCGGGTCTTGGAAAAAAGTGACTTTTGATTATCTGTAATCAAGGCTTCAGGGTCCCAAAGCAAAACCATTAAGCCACATTTATGGGCATCACAGCTTAATAAGTCACAATCTCTCAACAGAATATGAAAGAGGCTCGTTTTCTTAAAGCATTCAGGTGCCTGAACAAAACTTTTTGGCATCTAAGTCCTGTTAAAGTCTGGCCCAGGCTTGGTGCAGTTGGCCATGCCACTACATGAGAAATGTCCAAAGTTTACTCTGACAGAGACAACTTCATTAAAGATTGCTTTATCAACTATAAGATACAGTAATAGGAGCATAACATTGAAGGGAAATAATTATTCTGTGGTTCCTGTTTCCAGTGAAGCCTTAATGGGAGGACTGCCTCCAATCTTGGGAACAACCTGTCAAAAGTGCAAATTATGGACAGTCTAGAAGGAAGAATACTAAGCTACTTTAGACTAGAAAAAACAGACAATCAAGATGATAACAGTCTTTCACTAGAAGTAGTGTTATGAAGAAAGTGATTCATTGCTCGCCATATCTGCTAGAGTAAGGAGAAAGGAAATGAACATATTGCAAGTTTCCTCTGCTTCCCCTCTTAACAGGTAGCCACGAGATTAAAGATAGTTTAAATTGGTGCTCCAATATCCTGCCTGCAAGTAGGGATTTGTTCCTTGTTGCAGAACATGACAAATGCCTCACTGAAAAACCACTTCACAGTCACCACTGCAAAAAAAAAGCAGTGACTTTCAGCTGGGCAATAGCAGGGCTCCTGCTCAGGAGATGTGGTCTCTGTCAGCACCCAAGCCCCAAGGGCACTGGAGAGGCACAGATTCAGCCAAGAGCAACCCTGGCTGTTCAGTTTAGATAACTGCAGGAAAGCAGAGAGAGAAAGAGAGTAAATAGTGGTGATGTTGCTCTAGACTTGTGAATCCTAATCCATTTAAGGATTCAGTGGAGCCAAATGCATCCTGGAGACGAGCACAGAGATGGTGTTTCCAGGATGGCTTTGTAACCCTCAGCCACAGGATGATGTTGCATGAGCTGTTGAGGAAGGCTGGAATCTTCTTCTTGAGAAAAGCCACTCTACCTGCCATCTTGTCAGGATCTGGAGACTTCAGGTAGGCTTTGGGAGAGAAGGAGTAACGGGAGCCCTCTGGTAAGCAGTAGCAGCTTGATCTGGACTAAAGTCAAGGATCAGAAAAAAACAGGTCCTTACTGTAAATCCAAGGGAGGGGCAGGAAGTAATACAGGGGAATCTCTCCAAGGAATTATGAATTTTAGATGCCCAAATACTGCCTGAGCTGCACACTGCTCCCTTTCCCCAAGCTGGCAAAGGGCAGGGACGGGAGCTGAGCCACAGCCCTTGCCCTATGTTTGAGGGTCATAGTGGGACAATGTCTTGCCTGGCTGACTTTGAAATTACTGTGCTTGCCTGTTTCTCGTCACTGGACCTTAGGACATCACAAGGCACTTCAGAGGTTGATCTAACACAAGGCACATTTGTAAGGCCTTGCACAGCATGTTATGAGAGCAGTACAACCCCACCATTCTCCCTGCCCAATATACCACTGGCAGTTTCACGGAGACTCGTCAGGATCCTGCTACATCAGTAATGAGCTATGTGAAATGTTTTCACTCAGCTTAGGTCTTATCCTGGGCACCAAAACAAAAAACTTCAAAAAGTGGCTATCAGAGACATTAGTGGTTTTCTTGTGATTTTAAAGAGCAATTTTTAGAACAGGGAAAAAGGAAACAACAGATCAAACCAGCTGCAGTCTTCCAGAATTTTTCTGGGCAAGTAACCAGATCTGGGGTTTGTTCTTTTTAGTGCTTGAAGGGTAGCATGATGATGACTGAAAGTCAACATAAATTTATCAGATCATTTCAAACCAGTGTGCTTCCCTCCTACAGTGTAATACACCATAAGGTTAGAAGCAGAAGGTATTACATATGTTTATTTTCATGAGGCTTTTGATACTCTCATATTATATTCTCCAGCTAAAGAAACAGTGCAGATTAAAATTGTTTGGAGCACTTGACAAAGCGTGCTGGGAAATGCTGTTTGGGGAATATTTGTCACTAGTTCATCATCCCACAGCAGTGAGATTCTCCAGAGGTCTCTTTATGCTCCATTGCCATTCAGGGTTTTTAATCAGTAGTATTGTGCAAGAGAAAGGTAAAGGAAAGGCTGTGAATGCACTACACAACAGGAATTCAAAACAAACTTAACTAACCACAGAAACAGATGGTAAAAAAATTAAACTGAAGCAGCTCTAATACAGGATTTTACATTCTGGCAGCACTACACTCCAGCACAAGTGCAGGCTTGGGAACAATTAGGCAGTTCCATAGAAAGTATATAGATCTCTCAGTGCATTCAAACTCTCCTGGGTTAGAAGTAGCATCCTGTTTTTAAGAGGTAAATCCCACACCAGGATATGGCAACTAAAAGCTGGCTGATGCAATCCTCATGCTCAGCTCAGCTGGGGAAGAAGGCATCAGCTGGATTTCTGTGCCCAGGATGAGCATGGGACAAGCTGTCCATACAAAGAGAAGCTCTATTCCTTGTGTTTGTTTAGCAAAGGGGCCTGAAGGAAAACATGAAGCAGTCTCAGCTGTCAAGGATGTAAGAGAAAAAAAGAGAGAGATGAAATTTATTCTCCATGTCCAGGATGGAAAAAAAGTAGGACAGGTTAAATTTCAGTAAGAAAGATATAAATCAGACAGTAGGAAGCTTTCTCTAGGTAATGACAACATTTAGAGTGTACATACTTACTGTTCCAGAAGGTTGTGGAATCTCTGCCATTCAAGACTGAGGAAGTTGTTAAGCAAGTATCTATCAGGAGATACATGGATTAGATGCTGCATTGAGCTAGAATAAGTAGTTCTACTCAGCTTCTGATACCATGAAACAGGCTTGATTAACAAGGGTAAAACAAGTAGTAGAGAAGTAAAATAAGCAGACAAGTAAAACAAGCAAGTGAAGTGATGAGTACTGGAACAAAACAGGCAGAAAACAGCTGAACAGCTCAGCAGACAAACGTCAGCCCTGGCATCAAGCTGATGTGGCAGCTTGACAAGCTTGCAAGTTTTAGAGACTCACTTTAGTTTGCAAGTTTTAGAAACTTCCCCACAACTTTCATGGTAGGGAACCCAGCCACCAGTGCTGACTGTGTGATGAGCACCAATACAGAGGAAGGAGGCAATGGCAGCAGAATAAAACCAGAAAGACCCAAATTATGACACTGGCCTCCCAAAAAACAGGCAGTTGCTCTAGCATAGACTCTCTTAAAAGCTGTGACTGTTGCATGTATGTATGGCTGGTGTATTGGGCCAATGTATGGCCTTATAAGGCACATGGTATAAAAACCTCCAGTAGTAAAAGGGCTAGAGGTGCTGTACTTTCAGGACAACACTTAAAACCACCTCCTTTGGCTTCTAAAAGGAGCTGGCTGGAGCTCAGATGTTCTTACCCTTATCTCCCATTCTCATATGCGAACCCACTCCATTTTACATGAGGCAAGTGGAATGGAGTCTGACTGGCTGTCGGACAAACCACACCATCATCCTCACCACAGCACCATCCCTCACCCCTCCCCTGGCTGCTCAGCTGTTGGCTTTGAGAGGCAAGAGAAATGTCTCTAAATGATTCTTTATGGATCTACATGTACTGTTTACTTATTCCAGGAGGTCAAGTAGGAAACTTCTGTACTGTGGTATTAAGGTGCATTATTTATGGTTACAAAGGGGGC
This sequence comes from Chaetura pelagica, assembly GCF_000747805.2. Lineage (NCBI taxonomy): Eukaryota > Metazoa > Chordata > Aves > Apodiformes > Apodidae > Chaetura > Chaetura pelagica. The sequence continues at coordinate 1,098,635 of NW_009954194.1, read as the reverse complement.
TTTAACAAAGGCCTCCCTTTTCTGCTCTGACCTCTCTACATGCAATCTACATCCAGGAGAGCCCTGTAGAGTTCACATCAGGCCATAGCCTCATCTTGGTACCCATCAGCAGAAAGAAACCATACCTGGCCAAATTCCTGTGTAACAAAGGAAAGGAAATATCTGCTCTTATAAAGTGCCCAGTCCCTGCGCCAGCTCAGAGAGTCAAGGATTACATTGATCCATGAACAAGCAGTTTTGTTATCTACATACTCAGATGTTGCTCTGCCAGGGCTTCTCATCTGGTATTACAGAAAATAGCTTAAAGGAAGACCTTCCCCAAGCCCTGAGCATCTACCTTTGCAGAAGCAACCACATACTTTGAAGACCTGGTATCCAACTGGAGGAACAAAAGGACTCAGGAAATAATGTTACAGCTGAATTTTGTTTAGCTGATCTGAAAGGGCTACACTAACAGTCAAAGTAATCAAATGGTACAGTTTAGGAGTATGGAATGTCTGAGAAAATACTTTACCCTACACCTTGTCCCTACCATGTAAACATACACAAATGACCTCTGGAATCGTGCACCCAAATACATGTAATTCCTACTCTTACACTTCAAGTATTAAGTTCTGCCTTTGCAGAGGCTATTTTCAAGCATTTCATGTGTTGTTTTTTTCCACATGGAAGTTTATTTTTATCCCCTCCCTCAAGATGGGCTAAAGGAAAATAATTCACCAATTATTTTATCTGTGAAAAACATTATCTTGAACAACTTTTCTTTGAGACACTGGGACAGACTTTCAAATGCTCCACAGCATGCAGAGAGAATTAACAGGTTTCATGTGGCTTTTAGACCACAGCTTCTCATTAACGAGGGATCTCTGGTTTATGGCCTCTGCAGGATTGTGTTTGAAGGTTACAAGGTGTCCTTGTACTCGTATTATCCAATGATGAAATCATAACACTGATAATTTGATACCCATCTCACTATTCACCACAGGCTGCCAACAGCTACTTTGAATATTATGGCAAACCCAAAGCCAGCAATCATCTTTAGAGGAAGAAAAGGTAATTACTATACAAATAAAGACAACCAACATTTTTTTATTAGTCCAAGAGCACCTCCCTTCTCCAGTTAAATCCCAGTGAGAGTATTTTCCTCTACAAACTGGGTTTATTCAGTTTTTCAAAAAAGCAGCAGCAGCTTATGGCCTGGAGGAACCAATAAAAATGTGACATGCTCAAAGTTACAGCAAGAAAAGATTTAAGACCTAGCTTATTTCCTTGGTGTTTAAACCATAAGAATATACAGGGAAACTCAGACTGGAAAACTGAGCATACCATGTATTGTCTCTTACAGTGCTTGTTACCACAGTGTGGTTACTGTAACACCAGAAATGAACCAAAGGCTGCCTTGTTCCTTACAGTGGTTACAGGGAACTACAGGGATGGCATTTTTGTTTCTCAGGGTTTGCAGTTTGGTTAGCATACCAAGAGCTCAGCACCCTGAAGTCACCTTGGGACAAAACCCCACAGATGCAGCAGAACTGGCTCTCCCTCTCTCTGATGCTGCAGACATTTTAAGCAACAAAAGACAATTACCTATCTTAAACTGTCAGCAAACTAGTGATTCCTGTGCTACCTTGATACTTAATTTATTTCAACAGGAACAGAGGATGCAAGTATCTGTCAGAACCGGGCACTGCAGGAACATACTATTTGTGACATTCAAAGTAGTCACACATAGAAACTCATTACTGCTTTTCTCTGTGCATGGGTGAGAAGCAGCAACACCTGACCCTTCCTTGGACACCAAAAATTGCTCTATTAAAAACATGATGATCTTGCAACATTGCTCTTCTATCTCCATCTAAGATTACTTATTAATGTCTGGTATAAAGAAGTGAAAGTAGTAAAAACAGTACAATGTATAAGCAAATGCATGACAGGTATTATTCAATACAGGACTTATTTAGCAAAGTGTGCAACAGAACCACATCAAAGTCACCCTAAACAAATTAGAAGCCAAAATAGTGCTGCTGCAGTTCACATCTTTGTACTCGTCCCAGATGCTCAACACCGTCTACCTTGGCTTTGTTTGTCAGCATTTACTACCAACTAGTATGCAAAAGGAAGAAATTACCATCTACACCGCCTAAAGTGGTAGCTGTGAGGTAGAGGGGGCAGCATATTTACAATAAGAGCAGATTTTAAAATCTGAGATGATGCCATTGCAAATGTGGCAATAATGTTTTGGGTAAAACAGACATTTTTAAAGCCTATTATAATTTTGGATTTTTCTGTTTCTAGACTTGTGATCTCACTAGGATGTTCTTCAGTATTGTACATGAATGATCCATCTTTCAACTCTGTTGGCAGCATTTTTTCTAAACTGGAACAAATACTGAAGTCCTAAAAGAAGTTTAGCTAGGCTTAGTTGGCATAGTTGATGAAAGATACTGTTCTAGAGAAAGAAACATACAGAAATGATGTGTTAAGGTGTTCTTCACAGTCTAAGCATCTCACATCACTATTTACAGAAAAAAGTCCTTGAGATAAAGGCAGTCCTGTTGCACTGCTTTCAGTGTTTGCCATAACCCCCCTTTGCTAGCTGCTCAGCCCTTGCACAAAACAAGTTGCTTCCCTGGAGTCAGCAAGTGAACATAGTCCAAATTTCTAAGAAAGAGCAATTACTCTGAATAAGTTTTGAAAGCAAACTTTGCTTAGTAATTGTGAAGAGCATTTCCAAAGCCATGATTACCCAAGACTGACACAGTTGGTACAACTCCTACTTTACTGACAATGGAGTAGCCCAGTTTGTAGAACAAAATGTTGCAATGTTTCAGGAATTTCAGAGTTTGGTTACAGTTGTGCTATTATTTAATGCCATTTGTTCTTGCTTACCAACACCAAATTCAGTTTTGTAGCCCAACAGCTGAGCTGGCAAAAGCAACTGCAACAAGGCAAATACTGGCCTTATCAAGTGACCTTAAGAACTATGCTGATACACAAAAATTAACTTCTAAATGAGTATTTAGAATATACAAATTTTTGCATTACAAAACCAAGTATGACAAAGTTGAAAAAAAAAATTAAAATTCTAAATTAAGAAACAAGTAAATGAAGAGCATACTTGCAATTGTAAAACTACTTTGCTTGAGGGGAGATTCTGCTGGACTGATGAACATCTGAAAGGCTTCAAAAGACTAATTAATCCTATGGAAAACAATGTCATTCTTTAATGCTCCCATAATGAATAATACTAATTATGAATATACAGTGTGTTCAGTGTGTACTTTTGAAATTAACTGGCAACTGTGACTTTAGTTGAAACATCACTTTGCACCAGAACTGTCTAGATTTTATTTTTGGGGGGGATTTGTGAATTGAAGAACTCAGTTTATTCACTGCTTAACCTCTGGTGCTCTTATATCACTGTTAAGACAGGAGCTTTTAAAGAAACAAAGAACTGCATCTGTAGAGAAGAAAATTCAGCAGTAGGGTTTTTTTGTTTTGTGTTGTGGCTTGTTCCCCCTCAGCCACCTCTAGAGTTCTGAAAGGACCACCCAGGGTCAGAGAAGAGGCTGTGACCTTTCTTTAAAGACACAGTGCTAGATATTCAAGGAATCCCTATTAATCATAAGCAAGAACATGAGAACAATAGGACAGCCTGCAACAAGAGAAAACAAAAATTCCATGCCCAGTTTGCACTCCTATCAGACTTTAAGGGGAAGTGTTGCATTTGCAATACCCTTTACAACCAGTGCCTCAAATCTACCTCTGAATTACAACAAATGGAGATGTAACAGCCATCTCTCAAAGCCCAGCTATACTGCTTTAGATCCAGGTATCATAATTAAAATGTAAAAACAAAGCAAAAAGGGTCCCAGCATCAAGACCATCAAGGCCAGGACTTGGACTTAAGAGCAGTTTGCCATTACCCTTTCACTGTTTATCTGCTCAGTAAAGGTTGTGTCTAAGCTCACACTGCAGTTAGATTTGGTTTTGCTGTGTAGGTGTCCAACTGTAGTAACTGATTACATTAATTATACCTCAAGACACAATATTCTTTCCCTTACATGGGTTTTGTCTTTAAAACACAAATTAATAGTAGGCTGGCATCAATATCTTCTTCCTACAAGTGGCAATAACCAACTGTTACAGAAATAAATCAGAAGCGAAGCCACTGATAACCCAGTTCTCAAGCACACTGATGTTCCACATTTGCAAGAATTTTACTTTATGGAAGTCAGAATTCAGTACAGTAAATACATGGCAAGTTCACCAACCCTGAATACTAAGAAAGAAATATTGACACTGTACTTTCTTTTTTAAACAAATATTACAAAATTGAATTTTATTGGGTTTCACACAAGATGCACTTATAAAATTGATACAGAATGTCATTCAACAGAAAAAAAATGAAAGCATTTCCAAGCTTCCTTTAGCAACTGCTATATAATTCAAAAGAAAGATACACCAAATTGACAGATAATCTGAATTTTCATGTGTGAACATCTCCAATTAGTATAAAATAAAACAAAAAATAAAGAATTTCAGATTTTTCCCCAGCATGAGTCCTCTACTTTTTACTCTCATCCCTGAACCACAGATTTTGGCTGTTACTCAGCTACTGTTGATGGGAGAGGAGAGACTGAAAGACCGAAGCAAGAAGTTCCCAGCACAGCAGACCAGGCTAATCTGTATAACAAAGCTATCTCATTACCAAGTCTACTCAGATACGGATAACTCTGTCCCGCTGTCTCCATTTGATATTTTACTGTAGTCCTGCAACTTTCAGGGATTAGCATATACGTTACACTTTTTAGTGTTCATAAACCAAATAAATTTTGGCTTTCCCACTCTGACAAATTACAAAATGAGCTAAGAGCAAAATTTGTCACCATTTTTCTAGCACTGAAGTACTTTTATGATACCCTCCCTTGGAAAGTGAAACTGCTGCTTATTTAAATATCTGAAAGGCATCTGAATTTAATGCTGTCTTTTAACAAGATACGAAGAACGTATCATTAACTAAAGGCTCTCTCCTGATACAAGTCTCCAGCCTAAGTTTTCAGCTCAAATTCCATTCTTGATCTGAGGATTCCAAACTATCTTTCCGTGATTCTCCCATAACTGCATCTCATGCTAGAAATGAAGATGCATTGTAATGCTTAAATGCTCTTTATAGATCTAGTCCATCTACACAAGTCTAGCTAAAGCCAATTAATTAAAATGGATAACTTTGATTGTCAGCATGAGATTTTACAGGCATGTTCTCAAGAAAGCTAACACACAGATGTCACTCATAAGTTAAACCCAAAATGCAGTGTAATAATATTTTCTGTTGCGTTAATGCCATACACAGCTCCAACACAACAGGTGCTTGCTGCAATTTACACTGCCTTCCCTCAACATATACAAGTGCCCCTTTATTATTTTTTCCTACAACAACAAAAAATCTTCAGCTTTTAAAAATAATTTTATAAATAATTTGCCTCGCAGGACACACAACACAAGAAATGAATATGCTTCGTATTTGCCCAGCTAAGCAGAACCTTCATTACTGTGATCTTTCCTTGGTGTTTAGTATTTAGATAAAATAGTATGCATTAAGTCTTTTGTTTAAAGGCAAAATTTTATTCTGATTACAAGACTTTCAAGATACACCTTGAAAAGATTTCTGTTGACAAGAATAACTATCTTGACTTACTGTTCTATGTGCCAGTGCTTTATGCATAGGTTGATACAAGCACAAGTTTTGAATTCTGCTTGCAGATATTTAATAAACCAAGGTAACTGGAAAGGCAATCTTCCGGTCAAGCTGTCATGTATTTCCAGGAGTTTCCTTAACACTGGAGGAACCTTCATGAAAAGCAGTATGTTCCGGAAGCATGGTTTCATAACACAGAACAGGATTATGCTTTTTTTTCCCAGTCTATTTTCCAGAAAAGTGACACTGCAGCTCTGCCACCAGGCTAGAGACTCATGATCCACCGGATTTTCCAAGAGGCAAATTAAAGATCATTTACTTGACCTGACCAGATACCAAGCCAAGTTACTTGTAGAAAGAAATTAATATTTTTTGCCATTAATAATTTAAGTTTTAAAATAAATATTTATGTGCCTTTTTTGGCAACTGTCCATTCTGGTAGCATTTGCTGTTCCCACAGCTCAGTATCCTCAGCACATTGATTAAAAAAAGCAAACAAACCACAAACTTAGTCAATTCTGTTTCCACAAATAGTAAACCTGTCTATCTCCAACAAGTCTTTCTTTGAAGACCTGTGTTTTAATTCTGAACTGTCTTGGCTTATATCTTTTTCTTCTCCATCAGGAGTTGTCAGAAACTGATCAGAATTGCTTGTCACAAGTAAAGATGGTGTATTCTCCTTCTGATGCACAGGTTGATTGGTAACTGATGTAGATCCATTTTCATCTGTGTAAATTCCTGTTGGAACAGAACACAATTATAAAGATAACAGACATACAAATGCATGTTTAGCATCAAGATTAATCCAAAGCTCTCCCGAGAAAGTGTCCTGCATCAAATCTGCAGAAGCAACAGGAGATTGCTTGGTGGAAGACACTACCTCATCTTAGTTTTACCATAAGAGTTTTCCTTTTCTAATTTGGTAGAAGGATAGGAAGACTGTTCAGATAAGGAGCAAGAGCATATTGCTCTTGCAGATTTTAGGACATATACTGGATTTTTCTGGTTTACATACTCATTTTTGTTGGCTTAGGCAAAATTTTGGACTGCCATTGTGTGAATGACCAAGTATTTTCTGGTGAAATAAAGAAAAGGAATCTCTGTAGCAGGGGCTAGATGTGCCTTAATCCTCTATATATGTACTATAAACCTGGCTTCTCTAGGGATAGCTAATGACTCATGCACTGCTACACATTTTAATAGCACTGGCTTCTAAAGCAGTTCTATTAAAGATGTCTATTTTTATTCCTGCCTCTTACTTCAGTGGAATTGAACTGGCTTCATTAACCTAAGGTATTTGTAAGTAATATACATGTATTGTTTCCACATTTTGTTAAAACATTTAAAGAGCTAGAATGCATAAACAAATGACAAGGATATTTTTCTTATTTACTATCTCCTCATAAAGACTTGAGCTATTGTTTCTAAAGGAATCTGGAAAAAAATCTAATATGCAGAGTACTGCAGACCAGCCCAAGGGAATATTATTTATCAGAATGGCAGCAAATTACTACAAGCTTCTTTCTGTATAGCAGCTCTTCACAGCATACCATCTACTAAAGATACATAGATTACCTTCTACAGTCCTATGCAAGTCCAAGGTACTAAATTTGCAGCAAGCAAAAAAGCAAGTAATGCTAGTTGTAGAACTTCATTAGAAAGGTAAGTATTTTCTAAACCAGAAGCTTCCAGAGAAAACTGGTCAGCCTATAAATGATTACAAGTAATTAGAACTTCCATTCTTCAAGAGCAAGTATAAAATCTTATCCTTCAAAATTTTAAGATGTTTCTGTAGACAAGGTGGAAAGTCTTAGGAAAATAAACTGACTTCCATTATAAGGTGACAGCATGTTGACCAGATTAATTTCCTCACCCTCATTCTAGTAAGAGAAGGGTTGAGAGACTGTATTGAAAAATAACTTATCAAGTGGAGCACAGGGATTAACCAGTATCACAGAGGCCAGCAGTAATAATGCAGAGACACAGAAGCTGGAGAAGGTGAAAGAATTCTTTCACATAATCAAGGGTCCTACTAAATAAAGAGCTGGTAAAAGGTATACAATTCCCTGGAAAAATGTTAAAAATTGAGCTTTTTCATCACCGATGGAAGTTAAGAATATTCTAAATAAAAAAACAGCAAAAGCTTGTTGCTTGCTGCTTTTCAAGCAAAATATTTCTATATGATGAAATAAACATCTTGCTGACTGCTCTGGTAAAACTGCTGCTGCTTCAGCTAAAAATAGTCTTCAGGATTTATTTACTGTGAGATTAGAGGTCACTCTAAGTAAGTATGACTTATTATGTCTCATATCCAAGTGTAGTACTAGACTTTTTGATTGTAACATCATTATGACAGTTACCTATTGAAATATGAAAGACATTCAGACCAATTCATATTACATTCTTCCATCATGAAACTAAAGCAACCCTATGAATTGAAGCTATTTAAAAATAAATGCTAGCACCAAGTTTCTGCCTAGTGTGATTTCACACAGGTGAGACAGATTTATGACTGAAACGCTGACAGATTCTTTGCTCTACTATGGTTGGCGAGACACTATTACAACTAATAAGCACCTTACATTTCAAGTCTTTGGCAAGCAATAGAGTGAGCACAACAAAAGCCTCACTGTTAAGTTCTCTAGGGCTCTCATTGAGCTCTTCACAGAGGAAGATCCAATTCAGTTGACTGGAACAATGGAGGTTTCTGTTTCCTTATATAAATGTGTCACAGGGATATAATGATGCCCTATTCTAATTATGTATTAACTGCTAACGCTGAGGACCTATATGAGAAAATCATGCTACACAGACTTGAAAAGAAGCAAGTGCAGACCAGCTGAAATACCTGTTCGGAGATCATAATGCTTTTCATTAATATTTTAATTACAACTACAAGTAATTATACCTATTGTGTTACATTCATTTCCCTAAGAAATTAATAGATTCCTTTCTTATTAAACTTCAGCACAACCAGAGATGATGTGCAAATATTTACTTATTTGTGCAGTGACATGGCAGAGGGAGTTGGACTACATGATCTTTAAAAGGTTCCTCGCAACTCAAACCATTCTGTTATGATTTTCAAACAAAAGCATGCTACTGTTCTGATACTTCTGTAACCTCCACATATCAGGGTGGGATCTTAGAGAGATGGGTATTTATATCCAGAAAAAGATGCATGAACTAAAATAAATACATTCTGTTGTGTTTACAGACTTGTGTTCACTGCTGTGATATGATACAATTAAGGTTTAGCAACAGGGTTACTGTGCAGCAAACAATGTTATACATCTGGTTTAGTACTAAATTCAGTGTGAAAGCAATTTTCATTACAACTGAAAGCAAATCAAGGCAGTTAGCCTTACCTTGTGTGGATTTATACATGCTTTGCTGCTTGCCAGACGGCTTCCCTGGGGTAGCAGTCAGGACAGGATTGAATAATTTCTCCTCCATTTTTGCCTCTCTTACATATTGACATGATTTCCCCAGCAATACAATACTGTTAAGGACTTTTACTGATATTAACCTGGAAAAAAATATTTGTTTACATATTTGCATTAGCATATTACAATAATTGTATAGTATTCACAGTGCAATTATTACTACTAAAATAATTGTATATGGTTACTGCTGTCGTAGAAGGATTAGCTAACAAATTAAATCCCTTCAATAGCAAGATCAAAAGGCAATTGCCTTCTCCTAGGAATGTTTCAGGTTATTTTTAAATTAATTAATTTTTTTTCAGAAAGCATCTAGAGAAAGACACGAAGTTTTATCATATTTTAACAAAAGGATTACAAGGACAGTTAAGCAAACATTGAAAACCTCAAATATTTAAATGCAGAACCAAAAAGGGCCCTGAACAGTGCAAGTCCAAATTAAATGCACTACTGTTAAAACTATAGTCTTAAGTGTGCCCAGCCAAGGGCCACTAGTGGACTTTGAACCACAACAAAGCAAATACCAAGCTTTCACATATTACAGGCTAATCATAAAAAGTCCTTTTTCACATCACAGAAGACAGTCCATAAAACTCAACAAATCCAAAGAGGCAGCACTGCATTACCATCATAGCACAGTTCAACTGATGGCAGATTCCTTTTATTATGACTGATCTGCAGCACAAAATACAGCAAATCATCGAAGTCCCTTTTATGCCTGTCTTCTCATTTGAAGGTCTCATCTACCATCAAGTGCTTTTAGATTTACAACTCAAATGAGCTTTGTAAAATCCAAGTTCCATTATAAGCATCACACGACATGCAGACCCATGTCCACTCTACAGGTGAAAGCAGAGCTGAAGCAGATGAAGGCTCACCAGAGAACAAGCAGCAAGCAGTGATCAATTCTCTGGAGGATGAATGTAAACATTTTATAAGCAAATCAACCTATGTAACAGAAGTGAACCACATGCAGATTTCATTCTCCACTCTCTGAAAATCTGTTTATTATGTAGATCACTAACAGACTAAAAGGAAGACCTGAAGTGAACATTCAGAGATCCACAGAGTGGATCTGTTTAATTATAAAGGGACACTTCAGCACAGCTACAGCAGCAGCTGCATTAATGTACCAGAACTTGTCAAACAGAAAAACAAAGTCCACTGCACTTCTAAGGGAATTCTATGGCAATATATTTACCAGCAGAAGAAATTCAGATAAATGGAAGAATGAGCAGAACAGACCACTTTCAATACTTGGAAGAAACTGACATTTTAGTATCCAAGCAACCACAAAGAAGATATTTTATACAAGTTGAAAGCCGTGATCCTCTGAAGTTTTATTAGGTTATTGGGACAGATTTAGTTTCTGAGAGTTGAGAAGCTGTCTTCCATTTTTAGTAACTTTTAGAGGTGTTTTTCCTCCACTTTTTATGTAACATGCTTTCATTCCGAAAGAACAGATGTTTACAGAATGATTTGATTATGATTTAAAGAGATCAGAATTTGAAAAGACTATAAATCAACATTTCACTGGATCAGTTCCAGCTTCTCATGGAAAATTACACAAGAGTTTCAAGTGATTCTCCTTTTTTCTTTTCTGCCAGTCCACCCCAGGCTCAAATTTCTAACAACAATGTAAATGTGCAGTTGTTAAAAACCTAGGAAAAAACCCTCAAGTGTCATGTCCTGGGCAAGACTCTTTAATAGTATAACTTACAGTCTTTAAATATCAATACAAAACAATCTACTCCACCCAACAGTCTCAATCTTTTTCAGAGTTAGCTGCTTCAGATCGTATCACAAATGTTTCTCACATATCTGTGCTATACTAATCTGATGAAAAGCTTAAATTTATGTTAAGAACACAAATTACTTGAAAGATGAAAGAGGTGAGTTAGCTCCAAATCTGATATCTTGACGGAAGTAAATATCTGCTCTCACTTTTCAATAAGGACAAAATAAACCAGCATGTGTTTACTCCTATGACCTATGCCTTCAAGAGCAGCATTTAATCCATCATGTTAATACCATTACTTCTTCCTGCCCTCCATCCTTCAAGCCACAGGGACAGGGAAAAATCCAGGACTGGACTACAGCAGCAGAATGGCAGATGTAGGTAAATATTACATATATTGGGAAAAAAAGAAAAAAACACTAAGCAGAATGAAGGTGCTGAGCTTGGTATACCACAGCTTGAACAGGATGATCAGGGGCTAGTGCTCTCCATTACACAGAGCTGGCTTTAGGGAGAACATGGGCATAGCATCTGATACGCCATGGAAGAAATCCAAGTATGGTGCAGAAAAAGATTGATAACATTTTAACATTCAGCCTATATACAATATCCTAAAGTCCTCGTTATCTGACACTAAATAAATTTGTCTCTACACTAACGTGGACTAGATATATCTGACCAAGTTCTACCTTTTTTGCAGATCAATCAGGTCAGAGTAGAGGTAAGAGTCTACCCATTCAGAAAAAAATATACAGTAATCTTGTTCTCTTCATAAGGTACTCCACAACAGCAACCTTCTCTCTTTTAGGCCTAGAAGTCTTTTACTTCCCAAGCCTTGCTGCCTTCAGTTACAATCAGAAGTTCGTAGGGCACTGGAAGAGTTATTTCCACAGTACTATAGGCAGTTTCTCTGTGCTGCAGCACTGTGAATCGCTTAATACTTTATGACTAATTTAAGTAAGACTCCAATATCAATCAGTACTGAGACAACAAACACTGATGCAGCTCAGCATGCAGCTTTCCTAGAAACTGGTCATTCCTACATACCCTAGAGCAAGCATCTCATGACAGGCAAACGAGACAGGATTTAAAGGACAACTAAACTCATCTCAGAAGTACGTATCCATTGGTGAGAAGTAAAGGGCAATGCAAGTATAAACTGACTTGGCAGTGAAGACATACTTGCAAATAATTAGTTTTGGAAGAGAAAAAATTCCTTAACTCAGATTACTCACTGACCCTGTCCTTCCCAGAAATGTGAGCCTTGCATGTGCTTTTTTTCCATATAGCAGTTTCCTAACATGAAGAAACCTTGCATTTAACTACCAGAGAAAAGAATTAATTATCTGCTCAGAGCACTTACACTGTTTATTTTTGTTGGCATATTGAATCTTTAGTTCTCTTCATGGAAAGTTTCATACCTTGGAACTCAAATTTCCATTTTATAGAGAGGTATGGTGCTTGTCTGTCAGATTCTTTCAATCATTTTTCCATTAATCATTTTCAATACTGAAGTTACTTACTGAGGGCTATAAACCCCCAATGCAGTTACAGTACTTAAGGACCAATCTGCACTCTCAATTTCAGTTTATGAGCACAAGTGTTTTACATTTATGTTCTATTGAACATAAACTATCTTTACACTTATCCCTAGAAGTATCAACAGCTTTTCCACATATCTGATCAAGTAACAGTAAAAACTTGTGTGCATTTACTTACCCACAGTAGAACAGCACAACACAAACATAAGCTAAGACTCCTTGTACTTTTATTGAGCTTGTTATCACTCTGATGAGCTGTTTTAAGGATAAAAGTGAAACAGTTGAAACATGTAGCACACAGCTCTTCACAGAATATTTCAACATATATTTCTTACTTGGTAAATTCAAGACAAAAGTAGAAGCATTTACATTAATAGCAATTTATTCTAATGATGCCCTCGATAGTGCTAAGTATTTAAGATTTTGGATTTAGTAAGTATTACACTAGCACCTAGTTGCAACTTGGCCAAAACCACAGTCTGATAACGTTTCCTTCACCACTGACTTTTGAGTAAAATAACAAGCAAAGTAAACCATTCCCAGAAGGGCTGGAAGCTGAGTTAACAATTTTTGAGGAAAATGTCAAGACATGTAGATGCAGTAAAACACAATCAGTGTGTTGCACCATGCCAACATTTTTAATACAAAATTGCTTTGTTGACTAGGCATATGAATCCCAAGTTTCAGTACCGGATTATCCTGAAATCTCAAATTTTACTTCAGGATTTCACAGCTAGGGTTCCAAGCTAGCAAAGCACTTCAGTTTGTTTTAAACCTATTAGGATCCAGGATAACATATCAGAACACAATTAACTAGAAAAATAACATTTCAACTGAATTCTTACTGGTTATATTTTACTTAGTTATAAAATAAATCATTATTATTATCATAGTTGTTTTGCTTTTTAAAATTCTGGATAAAAACTAGGCAAAGCCTGTCAATAGTATTTTTCCCCATCTCTCCTGGAGAACATTACATTAAAATGTTGATTAATATTGATATTCTTCCAGGAAAAACTATGAATTAACTTCTTTACTGGCAAAGAAAGGGCTTATTCTCAGTATTAAAGTAACTACTGCTTATCTACATGTGTGTATAGGGAAAGTCAGAGTAGCTATTTACAGAAAACATTCTGCCATACTTAATTCAGAACAGATATCATATGGACACAATTCCAGTGATGAAGTGATTCATTTTATAACAGCATGTCATGTAACAAAGTCAACTATTTCAGAATCATGCATTCTGCAACAGCGCAGAAGCTCAATGCCCCATATAAAAGAAAACTTAGTCATTAAGCATACAATCACGATGAAAAACCTAGAAAAAAAGAACCCCTTGTACACTACTGCTAACCTTCTGGCAACCAGCTGCTTTCACTATTCTGAATGAATGAACAGGGTAATTGCCAAAAGGAATAAATGTTTAATAAGCACAGAGGTTTAATTTCATTGCTACAATTCAAGTGCTTATAAATTTAAAATATATTTGATTTTCTATGAAAGACTGATAAACTAAGACATTTGCGAATTCACCATTAGCATGTGATATAGGTCATACTGAATGCTAACTCAACTTTGCAGCATCACTTCAGTTACTTAAGGTGGTAATTTCATCCTCAAAACACCAAAAGGACATAGCACAGACATATCATCTCACAGTGAGGTCTTACTAACAAAAAACAGATAGGGAAGATACCACTTACTAAAACAGCCAGAGGAAGCGGAATGAAACCCATTCTTCTGGAAACCGAATCACTATAATCTGTATATGCCTAGGAATACATGAGGAAGAATAATGAGATATTTATGCAAAGGAATGAACTTATTTTAGCTTGGCACACCCTCTAGAGAAGAATCAATCTCTGCTAACAAACACTACACTGGTATTAAGTGTACCTATTCATGTTTCAAAATTCAAATGCAGATAGCTGAACTCCTAGGCAAAAATGTAATACTACCATGGCCATTAAGATCAGCTTCAGTGCTCTAAATCAAGAGCAACTGGAGTATAATGCAAATCTCTAAATCAGGAGCAGTTAGGACACTGAATCCAAATGTGCTGTGGTATTTCATCTGTACATTACTAGAGTAGCGACCATTCTGTATTCATTTGTCTTTGATTCTTAAATATTGCAGAGAAAAAAACATAACAAGGATAAAAGTAAAATTATCTATCACTTACAATTTTAAATAATTCTACAAACGTCTATAATTAGTCTCAGGGTAACTGTTAAAATAATTTTGAAAACATGTTTACATTTGCACTCTGTAAACACAACAGTAAGCATGACAGCTTTCATGCTGTTGAATGTCATGGCAAAGTTAGAGAGTATCATACAGGCACTTATTTTCCACAGAGGATCCTTAGGAAAAGGAGTTTGGCTAAATCTTAAACCATTTTTTCATAGAATCATAGAATCTTAGGGGCTGGAAGGGACCTCGAGAGATCATCTAGTCCAACCCCCCTGCCAGAGCAGGGTCACCTAGACTACATCACACAGGAACTCATCCAGGTGGGTTTTCAATGTCTCCAGTGAAGGAGACTCCACAACCTCCCTGGGCAGCCTGTTCCAGTGCTCTGTCACTCTTACAGTAAAAAAATGCTTTCGGATATTCACCTTGAACCTCCTATGCTCCAATTTACACCCATTACCCCTTGTCCTATCACTGGTGATCACTGAGAAAAGCCTAACTCTGTCCCCCTGACACTCACTCCTTACATATTTGTAAACATTGATGAGGTCACCCCTCAGTCTCCTTTTCTCCAAGCTAAAGAGACCCAGCTCCCTCAGCCTTTCCTCATAAGGGAGATGTTCCACTCCCTTCATCATCTTCGTAGCTCTGTGCCGGACTCTTTCGAGCAGTTCCCTGTCCTTTTTGAACTGAGGGGCCCAGAACTGGACACAATACTCCAGATGTGGCCTCACCAATGCAGAATAGAGGGGGAGGAGAACCTCTCTTGACCTACTAACCACACCCTTTCTAATGCACCCCAGGATGCCATTGGCCTTCTTGGCCACAAGGGCACATTGCTGGCTCATGGTCATCCTCCTGTCTACCAGGACCCCCAGGTCTCTTTCACCTACACTACTCTCCAGCAGTTCAGCCCCCAACCTGTACTGGGACATGGTGTTGTTCTTCCCCAAATGTAAAACTCTGCACTTCCCCTTGTTGAATTTCATCATGTTTCTCCCCGCCCAACTCTCCAACCTATCTAAGTCTCTCTGAATGGCAGCACAGCCTTCTGGTGTGTCAGCCACTCCTCCCAGCTTAGTGTCATCAGCAAACTTGCTGAGGGTACATTCTATACCCTCATCCAGGTCGTTGATGAAGATGTTGAACAACACCGGTCCCAGTACCGACCCCTGTGGGACTCCACTAGTCACACACCTCCAACCAGATTCTGCCCCATTGACTACAACTCTCTGACTCCTTCCTTTCAACCAGTTCCTAATCCACCTCACTTCCTGATCACCAAACCCATACCTGATCAACTTTTCTACAAGGATGCTGTGGGAGACGGTGTCAAATGCTTTACTGAAATCAAGATAAACCACATCTACCGCTCTACCATCATCTATCCACCTAGTAATTTCCTCATAGAAGGCTATGAGGTTAGTCAAACATGATTTACCCTTGATAAAACCATGTTGACTGCTCTTGATGACCCCCATGTCCTTGATGTGCCTGGAGATAGTGACAAGAACAAGTTGTTCCATCACCTTTCCAGGGATGGAGGTGAGGCTGACCGGTTTATAGTTACCCGGGTCCTCCTTCTTGCCCTTCTTGTAGACTGGTGTGACATTTGCTATCCTCCAGTCCCCAGGCACCTCACCTGTTGCCCATGACTTACTGAAGATGATGGAGAGTGGCCTTTTTTTTAATTAACAAATTACTATAAATAATTATTTGTGACTGAAGGTGTCTAACTTCTTTACCATAGAATCACAGAATGGTTTGAGTTGGAAGGGACCTTAAAGATCATCTAGTTCCAATCCCATCGTAGAAGGCCTCCAAAGTAGTCAGACAGAGTTTGCCCTTGGTGAAGCTGTGTTGGCTGTCACCAATCACCTTTGTTTTCCGAGTGCCTTAGCAGAGCCTTCAGGAGGCTCTGCTCCATCACCTTGCTGAGCACAGAGGTGAGACTGACTGGTCTATAGTTCCCTGGGTCTTCCTTTTTCCTCTTCTTTATACTTAAAGAGACTCATCCAGGAAAGGTACAGTACTCATGAAAAACAATCTTTGCATTCTGTAAATAACCATGCCCCTAATATGCATGGTGCAAACATTCCTATACACCTGTGCATGGTTAACAAATTCCTTGTGAATGCCGTCGTTTGATACAACACAGTTAAAATAAAGCAAAAACAACAGTAGTTTAAAACTATCTGAAGAATATCTTGTTAAGCATCTTACTTCCCATCTATCTCAAAAATGTCATTGTTACAACCATACCCTGACTACAAGTGTATTTGGAAGAGATTCTCAACAACATATTAAATAAAGCCTGAACTGACCTGCTCAACTGGATAAAAATAAGAATATAAATAACCAAAAAAATATTTTCTCTAATTAAAAAAAGCAGAATAGAATTTCAGTGCTATAGGAGTGAAACAGTCCTGTACATATTTGATCCAATATCCCCCCCCCCATAACAATTATGTTAGTTAATACAAGAAAATGCTGTATTTTCAGGCTTACATTTTTCTGTCGACTGCTAACAAGATCAAATGCAAGACTGGCTCTGTATTCACTGTAGACCTGGAAAAAATCCAGCACATTGGAGGTGTGAATAACTTGTTATATCCCACTTTATAGAAGCAACAGAGACACTAATAAAATGCTGCTGTAAAAGTATTATAAACACTTGTGCACTGAGGGAGGCTGAAGGAGGCAAAGCCAGTTTTTTTGAGGTCTGACTGTACCCTTAAATATATAAGTCCATATTTCTGCAGTAAAGTAAATTGTGTGTATGTACAACAAATCAACACCACCATGCTAGTTTAGGAATTGAATGAGACTTTCCAAAGCACTTATGGAATTTAAGGATCATCAGGAACGCAAAGAGAAATAATGTTTACTTTTTTCCTATGGTTCAAAATTTGCTTTAAGCTACATGAAAGGTAGCACTGGAATCAAATGAAATAGATGCAAGCGCTTACTTATATACACAAAAATTGTATCAGCTTTTATTTCTCTTTAAAACACTTCTGCATACTGAGACAGAAAAGCATCTATTTTAAGGGCAAGTGGCAGGGCAACTGGCACTGCAGGTGTTCAAAACTTCTGAAAAAGTCTGACCTAGCAACCATAAATCTTTAGAACATCATACAAATAATACTAAGTTTGTTAAACAAACCTTGCAAAGTTGTTGCTCACTACCCCCAATCCTCCAGCTGTTTCAGCACACTGAAGCATGCTACATTTTTGGCTATATGAAAGTAGGGCATGCATAAATGCCTCTGGCATAAGGGAGCCTATTAAGTACATCCATTAAACTTGCTTCCGCACTGCACAATGTAGTTTCTTTAGAGATGCTGAAAATGATAGCACTTCCAAGTTCTGATCTCATTTCCTGAAAAGTGGTTTTAATAGTGAAAAAATGCTAACTTCACACATTTATCAAGTGCATTTGAATTCACACAACATGCAAAACAAATGGCTAGTGCATCATGCCACACAGAAGTAACCTCATCTACTACTTTAAAAGTAGGACTGCACAATAAATGTGGCCTAAGACATTTCAGGAGTGGGAAACTAACAGATAATCTATTTCATATTAGTGTTCCAGGGACAGTGGAAAAATATATATCTGATTTCAGATTCCACCCTTTAACAGACATGCAAGAACTGAAATTCAGAAGCCTCACAGTACCTGCTTTTCCTAAAGTCTGAATTTTAACTTACAAGCTCTATCTAGACTGTAGAGGAAGTCATCTTCTGTCAATTTAACCAGTTATGATTTCATAAAATGATCTTGATAATGAACTGTAGTTTTATTGTGTGAACTGTCACACAAAATTTCCAGGAATTTATGGATTTGCAACTACTAATTCAGAAGCAGAGGTGTTTGTTGAAGATTATAAAGGTCCTCAGAAGTATATTGTATCAAGAAGTTAGCAAGCTTTCCCAAATTATCTCTTATATGCAAAAATGACATTTTTTGCACTGCAATATATTTTAATATTTACAAAATTTCAGCAAAATAAACTACAACTTAAAACAGCATTCAGCATTCCAAATAGGATACCTACATCTGCTGTGATGTCATTGAATTTTGTTATAAAGGCATGTTTCACAATATCCACTGCAATTTCTGAAGCAACCACCATGCAAACATCCGGGAATAACACCCAAAGATGATCTGAAGGGTTGGGAAGAAACAAGTTAGGTCATTTAATTTGACATCAGCATATAACATAACAGTTGTTAACACTTTTGCTCAACAGTGAAAAATCCTCAAGAGACTAAAGAGTGTGTAACTTTAAACCACCACTCAGCATGTAGTATGTAACTTCCTGCTTATTCTACTGCTGTTTTAGAAACTCAACTAGGAAGACAATGTTTGCACTTACTAGACAGTAGATGTTCAGTATGTATGAGTAATAGAGCATCTCTGGTTTTAGATGCTTAAAGTAAAATTTAGGTAGACTAGTAAACAATCAAGCAAAATACACCACACAGATCAGGGTTCAAAATTACAAAAACAAAGTTCCAATAAAATCCAAGTTTTACTCAATATTTATGTAATATGGTATCAAAATCCTAAGTAAAATCAGTATTAAATGTTTAATGGAAATTTTCATCTAATGCTGTATCAAATTTCAATTCCCTAGCTTCACAATATAAAATTCTCTAGGAGATCCTTCATCCTCAATGTACTTCAAGGGAAGTACTGGGAAGAAGTAATTAAAAACATTGTTTGAAACATAACTATGTACTTTTATGGCATAACAGCATGTACTTCTCACAGAAAGGAGAGAGTCATCATTACATGAAAGCCAGGAACAGAAAAATGAGAATCTAAGGTATTCAACAAGTTAAGATTCCTCAGTTAAGTGTCCTCCTGGTTACTCTCATCCTTCAGCTTGAGGAAAGAAGCAAAAGATACAGCTGTTGATAGCACAGGAACTTGTCATTTTATATTTGACTTTTCTACTAGTTTACTCACCTGGATTCCATGAGAACTGTTCCATATTTCTTAGACATACAATTAGTAGCAGCACGTAATTGGTGAACCTCTCTTTTATATCTAGTTAAAAAAACACAACGAAACACCACACCAAACTATCAACTCCAAAGAAACATTTATTTGCATACATACATATCTACTAATCACTTAATTAAGTGATAGATTAGGCAATTGTTTCCATAAAATATTAGATTTAAGGGGAGGGAACATCAGGAAGCTCACCACAGACAGAGCTCTGCAGTGTCTGTGGCCCAACTGGAGGTCTGTCCAATGCTGCATCAGCTCAGGGTACCCAGCATCAGAAAGGAATTAAGTTGTGACTTGCTATAAACTCTTCTAATACGTTAATAAAATAGTCATGTTTCTTGAGAAAGTTGTTCATTTCTTGTGGGATTCAAAAAGAACCAGCACCTCCTGGTGCTAAAATGGAGACAATACACCCATCATTTCAAGTTATTAGCAAGGCAAATTTCATTTTCTACAGATCCCATACCCAAATTGCTATATACCAGGTCCACCAGTAGGAAAAGCAGACAATTGTTTCAGGAGAACTATTCCACTTTATTTACAAGGTTCCCTACTTGTCTTTCAGTGCCATCTTAAAAGATATTAGAAGGGAACATCAACTCAGCTATAAAAACTGTAAGAACTAAAACACAAAGGATGGAGTCCTATCTTGCCCTCCCTGGATAGGCAAGATCTTTTTTTCTAGTTTGTTTCCCTTTCTCCATAAACAACCCACACAGTTTGCTTCAGAAAGCATCACCTTTTTTTACATACTAAAAAATCCTTCAAATTGTATTGCTGAATAATGGGGTAATACCTAAAATATAACGTCACCACAAATAAGAAAGTGCTAAGAAGTCTTTTTAGAAGACAGAACTATAACTCGTTACACCTATTAATAACCTTGACAGCTATTTCTTTGTGGACAAGTCATCTCCAAATCCAAAGGGTTAATTTCCTTAAGCACCTCAAATAATCCATAGGGTTCTACCTACTGATTTTAGTCAAAATTAAAAGAAAATAAGGACATAAAACCAAGAAATGTTTAGAAGAACGGACAAGGATTGAGAAAAACATACCTGACTGACTGTGTCAGCAGCCTCCATCATCTCTAACTGACTACAGACCAACAACACTGTTCATGGTTGCAGTTACTATATTATAGTATAACATTATCCCTCATTTTAAAAAAGAGGTTTCAAAATACTGGCAAGCCTGAAGGAAGGAAGCAAAAAGAAAACTCCTCCAGCAGATGAGAACAAAAAAAGCACACAGAATTCCACAATGAGATTGCATGCATACATTTAAAAGGCACATTTTGAAGTACATAAATTTGTCTCTTAGTATGAGCTGGGGAAGGGTCAGAGGAAACACAGGTTTCCAAAACAGAACAAGTGGCATACATATGCAGGAAAAAACAAGGTAAAATAAATTTAAATACCAGAAAAAACAGGACATATATGGATTCCTAGCCTTAATTTCTTGACTTCTTGCCAAAACAGTCTGAGAAGTAGAATAAGTTTTTCTAGGCTCCTGAATGCACCAAATACTGCCCAAATTACTGGAACACAGTATTTTCTAATAAATCTAGTTAAGAGGTATCACTTGGTGGTGTCAACAATGAACTAATGTGCAGTCTAGCATTCCTTCAGCTATATTTTCTATCACAGCCATTAGTGACTTGAAAGTGATCAATGAATTTTCAAACTTTTGCCCAAAACTTCAAGAATTTTCGTCTTAGTATTTCCCACACTGCATACTGGCACATTGCCATGACACACCATTAGTAAGCAATGCATAAGGCAACACAGAGACCCCATCCTCAATGCTTCAGATCCAAGGGAGGCCTGTACAGACAGAAGTTCTCAGGCTCAAACATTAAAGCACATCAAGCCAATCCTTCAGACATTTATTACCTGCTCAGTATGTTAGCACACCACTTGACAGTATTAAATTGAGAAGGAACATCTTTGGCCTTAAATTTGCTCTTGTGTTATAATAATAAACATTTTTGCCCACTAATTTCTGAGGCTGAATGACAGACTGACACCTATTTTTCCCCTCTGCTTATTTTTCCTGTTCTCACTGGCCTCACTTCTAATCTGTTATCTTGGCTGCCACAGCTGTTCAAAGCTGCTCAACAGCTGTTCAAGGAATGACAGAATGAGTGTGGCTAGTCTTCTTCATCCTTGCCCCTGTTATTAACCAACTGTCAGATGCAAGCAAAAGATACAGCAACATCAAAAGGAAACCCAAATGACTCAGAAATTTGTTTCATTTCTCACCTGCATGGACAAGGGCAAAAAAGGTTTCAGAATATCAATACTACCTATGATACTCATTCCTAAATACCAATTAAAATTTCAGAATACAAAATATGCACCAATAATGTTTCATTATTTATTATGAGTTTGTTTGATGCTGTATGTCTACATGTATTTTTTTTTTTAAACAGTGAGGGGAAATTCCTGTACTGTGCATTGCAAATTTTTAGATTATGTGGTAAACTAAAGAACAAGTGAGACTACATCCCTAGATTCACATTATGGACATCACGTTCTCAAAGAAAAGCAAAGAGAAAGTTAATTACTATTAAAATTAAATATTTGTGAATCTAGGGAAACAGTGAACAAGTCATCAATATTTGTGTCTAGTTACAGAGACTGTCAAAAGGATATGTCTCTGCTGCTTTAGCATGACAGAGTAAAATGGGAAGAAAAAGTAACTCAGTTCTTCACTTTTCATCATAACAATCCTTAGTAACATTGATATAAGCCATTTAAACTTAGATTCAAACACAGCCCACAAAGTGTTGGCAATATGCGTATCACAAACTGTTTTGCAGTTAGAATATGGTATAGCTTTAATTACTCTTTCCATTATAAGGCAGACAAAAGAACAGGCTGACGACATTTTAAACAATTTTCTGCTGCCTCCACGAGCACTTGATCAAGTTTACTTTCTTGCAGTTTATGCTCTTCAGTGTTGAAGAACTGACATCTACCACTAATTCAAATATACTAAACCCCCTGACTGGTCCCTTATCAGCACATACCCCGCATAGACTGCATTCTAATACCATGCTTAAATTCTAATTTCGATAGTGCTAGCCCAGAAGTTTGGCCACACATCATGCTATAAACTCCCCATACACACATACTTTAGACAATTTTGAAAGATGACATGGAATTTGCTTGTGCTTCCATGCATCCACTTGTGGTGAAAATTATGATATATGATCAAATATTTTAAATATACCAAAATATATAGAAGGGAGGGAGGGAGGGAAGGACGGAAGGAAGGAAGGACGGACGGAAGGAAGGAATCAGGCATTCCAAGACTTATACATCAGAATTTAGTGGTCATGTGTTTAATCACAATATACCTTTTCTCATTAAGATAAGGCATATGTGCCTATTGGGGCTGTCATATGAAAAGAGGTGGCAAACATTTATTTCAAAGCTGGTAATACGCATGCTGCCATAAACCCAATAGGGGAGAAAAGCAAGATGTACTTTTTCTATAGGTTCTGTGAAGTAAAGCCCAAAAAAGGACTGATTGCACATAGCAAAAAAGAGATTTCAAATCACTTTGTCTCACATCAAGCCTTCCACTGAAATTCAAATGGAACTCTACGCCCATATTAGTAACACGTTCCACTCTTCTATAAACTCTTCTAGAAAACATATAATTTAAAGAATTGATAGCAATAAACACCTTAAGTTTAACTGCCAATGTGTCAGAGGGTATAAGCACTTTTAAAAAATATGGACAAAACTGTAAAAATGTATGGTTGGCAATGCTCTTGATGGTCAGGTGCTGAGGTGGATCATGAACTGGTTGAAAGGACAAGAGAGTTATGGTCAATGGGACAAAATCTAGTTGGAGGTCTGTGACTAGTAGAGTCCCTCAAGGGTCAGTACTGGGACTAGTACTAGTCAATATTTTCATCAGCGACCTGGATGAGGAAATAGAGTGTGCCCTCAGCAAGTTTGCTGATGACACTAGGCTGGGAGGAGTGGCTGACACACCAGAAGGCTGTGCTGCCATTCAGTGAGACCTGGACAGGCTGGAGAGTTGGGCAGGGAGAAACTTAATGAAATTTAGCAAGGGCAAGTGTAGAGACATCCATCTGGGGAAGAACAACCCCATGTACTAGTACAGGCTGGGGGCTGACCTGCCGGAGAGCAGTGTAGGTGAAAGGGACCTGGGGGTCCTGGTGGACAGGAGTATGACCATGAGCCAGCAATGTGCCCTTGTGGCCAAGAAGGCCAATGGCATCCTGGGGTGCATTAGAAAGGGTGTGGTTAGTAGGTCAGGGGAAGTTCTCCTCCCCCTCTATTCTGCCTTGGAGAGGCCACATCTGGAATATTGTGTCCAGTTCTGGGCCCCTCAATTCAAGAAAGACAGGGAATTGCTTGAAAAAGTCCGGTGCAGAGCCACAAAGATGATGAAGGGAGTGGAACATCTCCCTTATGAGGAAAGGCTGAGAGAACTGGGTCTCTTTAGCTTGGAGGAGACTGAGGGGTGACCTCATCAATGTTTACAAATATGTTAAGGGTGAATGTCTGGAGGACAGAGCCAGGCTTTTTTCAGTGATATCCAGTGGTAGGACACGGGGCAATGGGTGCAAACTGGAACACAGGAGGTTCCACGTAAACATTAGAAAAAACTTCTTTACTGTGAGAGTGACAGAGCACTGGAACAGGCTGCCCTGAGGGGTTGTGGAGTGTCCTTCATTGGAGACATTCAAAACCCGCCTGGACAGATTCCTGTGTGATGTGTTCTAGGTGATCCTGCTCTGGCAGAGGGGTTGGACTAGGTGATCTTTCAAGGTCCCTTCCAACCCCAAAGATTCTGTGATTCTGTGAAATGAAGTATATTTCTAGGACAGCACAACATCTAGTATGAACTAGTGTAATTAATTAGCCAAAATCACAAAGAACCAACTCCTGAACTCACTCAGGAAGGACTTGAACTCTGAAGATATTAGGAAGTTTGCAGTGGTAACTAACCAGAAGGGCAGTGAGATCCCAGGAATAGAGATCTGGACCATCTACTCACTTAGGTAGAAGACAGTCTCTAGAATGCCTAACACATAATGCAGGAATCCTTAATCAGGAAGGAAAACAATAACTTTGATCATGTTAGTCCCACTGTTTATACATTTAGATCAAAAGCTGGTTATATATCATAGTGTGTAAGAAGTGAAACAAGAACTTTCGGTTTACATCTCAGTAAACCATAAGTAGCTCTAGTGACAACTATCTCTCTTTGCAAGTGACCAAAGCACAAGAAAGGATCAAAGACTGAACAAGGAATCACAAAAAAGGCACCAATTTACCTTAAATATACTTCTGCTCCCATATCCCTCACTCTTACAATGAGCAACCACATTAGAATGTTACTCAAAAAAAACTAAACACACACAAGAAAGCAGTTTGAATTCAAGAGACCAAAGGTAAAAATAAAGGCTGTCAAAAATTTTTATCAAACTCAAAGTGACTGATAAATGGGGTCAAAGCAGAAAGAATTAAGAAAAATGAAGAGAAATTATACAAGAAACTTAAGTTCCTGAAGCTTAAGAATAAACATACTAAATTTCTGAGACAAGATATTTAAAAAACAAGGAATAATCTGGCCAAACTGCCAACTGAATCAAATAATGTAAGGCACTGTACCTAATGTACTTCATTTGACATACAACTGGGTTTTGTGAAAAACTCAGCTTAGAGCACAGCTTGAAATTAGAATAAGCCACTTAAAAGCATAAAGGAAGGCAGCATGCTGGGCTTTTAGAAGAGCTTCTCTTTTTAATTTTGGTCTCCTCATCCACTAATCCTGAGCCCTACAAACTTAGCTTACAGCTATTTCAAAAAGAGAAGATACTATTTAAATTGTAAATATGTAAATGTTTTCATGCTTTTATTCCATTTGTAGCAACTTCCCTTAATCATTACATCTACTCTTGAAGTCACCGATATCTTACTCTTCTGCTAGTTCATACTTTCCTTTTGATTACCACATTAAGTAAGAAGGGAGGTTCACCATTCATTACAAATTCCTTGGATACATCCAAGATAGACATTCTTCCCCCGAAGAATTAGTATATTTAGCTTCTATGTACGAATCAATACCTTTTCACTGAATTTAACCACATGTTTGAGACAATGGTAATATTTTAAGCAGAGCCCCATAAAAAACGGGGCATCCATTAAGTCTGTCTAGGCTTAATCAGCTACTGTTGCGACTGTTGCCCTACAGCAGATACTGCAGACCTGAGAAAAGAGCTGGAAGAAACTGAAGAGTTGGAAATATAAAGGGGAATCTAAAGATAAGTGCTTTATTTTAGAAGTTTAGTTCAGTCCAGAAATGCAGTTTAAGCATGTGGTGTTCTAGGGTGCACAAGGCACTCCAAAGGCTAACTAGAAGCTCAGTCCACAGGACCAGACTAGCTTCAGTTCCAGGGGTAGGATATAGCATTGGCATAGGACGCCAGTGCAAGGGGCACTACCACTTCAGCTGCAGTAAATAAAACACGTAGAGGATAGTTACCAGAATGCATGAACTGAAACAATACTGATCCATCCTTACTGAAGCTGTGATGCAATAAATTGGTTCAAGTTCAAAAGAGGTGAAAAGCTCTCCTAAAAACCTGTCTATGTTATTATCTAGGAGAGGAAAAACACTATTTATAACCACACTGAGAAGTGTTCCAGGAAAAGTTATCTGTTTGAAGGGAATAAATGATTGTGTTTTGTGCACTCATCTATGTATGTATTCACCTGCTTCCACCTCCATATGGTATAATAAATGGCATCACTTTTTCCACCAAGTGATAAAGGGAGACCTGATATCGCTATTATGGGTCTTCAGTAATAATGCTGAACAATAAAATATTGATATACTTTTTTTTCTAGCATACTATTGCAGGTGATTTTTATGCAGACAAACTGTAGCCTCTTCCAATAAGTCCTTCACTTATTTCAACTTTAAAAATCAAGAAAGAGGCCTTCTCTTTCAGTAGGAAACCTAGATGCATACTTTTAACTATTTTCTGCCGGTATTGTGATTAAGGAGAGAAAACTTCAGGAAACTCATCTATGTTTTCTGCCAATATTTTATTAAATAGCACTTTTAGATGTTCTCACTGTAAAGTCAAATACATTTCATTTAAAAATTGTTACGTATTTAAATCTTGGAACAAAAAATATATACTACTAGCAAAGAATATAGACCTTATCAACCTGGCTGGAAAGATTTTTTTTTTGCGTAAGACCTTCTATGAGGTAGATTAAAATGTAGTGCTAATTCTTCTGTTTCATGATATATTTAAGATGTTATGTAAATAACCTTTCACCCAAAGCATCACAAAACAATTGCTGTTTAACATTTGCATGTAATTTCATTTAATCTGCAGTTGAATTTAGAAAAAAAAAATCGCATCAATAATTCAGAATTCAAAACCTGAAGCAATCTTGATGGAAGTTTAAGTCTTGATAGAAAAAAATCCAAATAATCTATTTCTAAATGAGCAGCTACAATTTTTTTTAACCTATTGAACATTTGAGTTCTCTGGTTTAAAAAACTAGGAGTTGGAATGCAAAAACACATTCTGTTTGCTTATCTGTATACATAACGTTCACTAAAAAAATCACATGCATAAAGTAACAGAAACGCGTGTGTTCAAAGATGAGAAAATACTACAAGAAAAGCTCTAGTACAACCTTGAAGTGCAATCTATCCTACTAGTTCTGAAAACAGGAATTCAACAGATATTTCAGATGGCTGATACCAGCATTAGAAAGAACCTTCCTCAAAGGACAGCTGTTAACAGCTTTTCCTCAGGAGAAACACTTGAGTAGAGAGTTCTCAAACTTCATACTCAGCAGCAACAGTTAGGAAGTGCCAGAAGCACAACTTATTTCCTAGGACCCTTTACTATTATCATGCTAGCATGTCAAAAGTTACAACCATCTCCAATATTTATTTGTAAGCCAGCTACTTCATTACATTCATCTGGGGTGGGGGGAAGAAGTATTTTAAGATCCAACCTCAAAACTCCCAAACAGGCTGCATTCTGAGATCACTGGCAAAACAGCACACAACAGTCAACTTTTTGAAAACACAGAAGATTTCAGTGTCTTTGAAAGATGCATATTTTGAATACCATAACTTACATCTTAAACTCCTATTTAGTAATAACTTTAGTGCATAGCTTATAGGTTGTTTTAGCATCTCAAATAAAAAAAATAGCCATTTAAGGAAAAACAGTGTTCCTGGAAGTGAAATCCCAGTTCCACCACACTGAACCAAACAGTAACAGGGGAGATGAGGAATTGAAGTCACAACACTCAAATTCACCAAGGTAAAGCTGTTTTAACAATAACAGTAAATAAATTAATACTTTAAAAAAAAAAAAATCAACCCCCCACATTTTCTCCTCATCAGCACAACTATACATACCGCTATTTGACATCTGAAAAAGATTGTTCTTCTCAAACTTCTTGAAAACACTTCCTTTTATTTCAACAAACTGCAATTTTTAAAAACAGTTAGTTGGTTTTTATTGATAAGAAACCCGATATAAACAAATTAGACTATCATATAATATGCAAACCAGATATGATATACAAAGAAAGGATGCTGAAAAAAATTAGGGTAGCTACATAATAAGACTACATACTTACATTGTTTGACATCATGATGGTAAGCAGTGATTTATTGTGGGAGTTGAAGGCCACATTAAGGGTTGTTGCTTGGACCATTATAAGAATAGCATGCAGGACTGGACAGCAGGGTTAAGGAAGCATACTTGGAAATAATTTTTCTGCACAACAGTACTGAACAGCACCAAAACTCAGAGTTTCTGTTTTGCTTCCAAAGTTTTATAAAAATGTTTTTTTGTCTCCCTATCAACTAGATTTACAGCAAGACAGTACTCAAATCTACATCAGGTACCCACGATGCTTTGTGGTGTGTAACAATTATGTTCATTTTTCTTGTTCTAAAAGAGCCCAATGACATTTGTCAGGAGAAAAAGCAATACAACTTGAAGAAAAAAAAATGGAAATAAAGGAAGATTCAGAATTAGCCTAAAGATTTCAGAATAAACAGGGGAAAGTACAAGAATTCTAAATTCATCACCACATCTATTTGTCTACTTATCTCTTTAGAGATAATTTTCGTCAGTTCACTGTAAGGTTACTTCACATGGAACTTATTTGCATCCTGAATATGCATGATTTTATTCCTTCATTTCAAGAAAATGTTTTCAAGCTAGTTTGTAACCTAAATAACCTATAGAATAATAACTCCACTAAATAACAAAACCCCACCGTCTTCAAGACCCTGTTACCCAAAATACTCAAATACTAATCAGAAATCAAAACTTCCATCAACTATGCAATTATTGTTTTTAATTTTACTACACATTAGGTACTAAAAAAAGCAGTCTACTACTGCAGCAGTATACCATTATAAAGGTTTTTTTTATTCCAGCTTTTTTCATTCATTTTAAAAACCTGTAGTACTGGTAGTCTTTGAAAACAAAACCCCACTGATTTAGGAATACTATCAAATTTTCAAATACATTAAAATGATGCAGAGAAAATACTCTGTGATTTAATTTAGAAAATTTTGCAATTTATGAAGAAAAAGGATACAGACATATAGCACTGCCATGAAGAAGTGAGGAATCACACCTATGTGAGCTCTTTTTCTTTCCTTAGGTTCTGTAGCTGTCCAATAAAGAGCATCCAAAATATCTTGCCCAAATGAAGAAAACAGACGATCTGCCACCTGAACAAAATGAATTTTTTACTGCCTTAAAGCAATACTTTTCTCTTCAACACTTGGATACACCACCCTAAATACAATTCAACCTAAAAGAAGTTTCACTTATGGATCACTCTTGCTCATTCAATTTCCATTCTGGATTTCAAAGTGGTATTGTTCCTTTTATATATTCAGTAGCTTACTTTTCCTCTCAAATTTACTATCTGATTTTCAACGGTATTTACATTATATAACCATGTAATGCTAATTTAGATGCTTTCTTAGAAGACATCCAAGCACAGTTCAAACTTCAGTCTTTGATAAAGCAATATGCATGTTGTGTCAAACTATTCTAAATGTGTTTTCCCCATCTTTCTATGTTTAATAAGGGGGGAAATAACAAAACGTTTCTTTCAAATGTGTGATAGGGAACAACATGAGCTTACAGATATAAAAAGAACAGAAATTAGATTGGGCTGTACCGTTTCCTTACATCTTTGAAAAAATACATCATCAATACAAATCTCTGCATAAAGCAGAATTCAAAATTAAAAGTACTGTAAAACAACACAAAGTGATTGAGAGGGACTAGAAAAGCTACCAAAAAGGGAAAATTAGTTTGAAAAAAACTACAAATATGTGAAGTGCAACCAAAGAACATAAGCACAAATAGGAAAAAAACCCAATAATTCTAACGACAGGTAAAACATGGACAGTGACCATACAATCACAGAATGTATTGGGTTGGAAGGGACCTCTAAAAGTCATCTAGTCCAATCACCCTACAATAAACAGGGACATCTCACACTTGAACAGGCTGCTCAGAGCTCCATCAAGCCTGACTTTGACTATATCCAGCGATGGGGCCTACACCACCTCTCTAGGCAACCTGTTTCAGTGATCCACCACTTTCATATTAAAGAAATCTTTCCTAATATCCAACCTAAATCTACCATTTTCTAGCTTGAAACTATAACCCCTTGTCCTATCATTATATGTCCTTGTGAACAGTTTCTTCCCCAGCCTGAGCTTGTAATTCACTAGTAACACCACAGAAGGAAAGGTCATACAGCGTTCCATCCATTCTCAACACTTCATCATCAGCAAGCATGTAAAACTACTGAAGATCTGTACTACAGTTCAGTGATTTTAAAACTAAGCTGCACAGGACAACAAAAACAGCACTTCAAAAATGTCTTATGGTCTTTCGAGAAGACCATTTAAGACATGCTAAAACAACACATAGCAATACACAACCAGGTGCACAATATAACTACAAACATTGACTATCTAGAAAACAAACTCTTGAGACAGCATAAGTAAACCCAGATCTGGGAAAATTTCCTGACTTTGTTAAGAGTACTAAAGGTAAAGATGTATACTCTAGCTTATTCAAGCCAACATTTATTGAAATTTCCTAAAATATGAAGACTGATTAGTGGATGTGTTAAGTGAACTGTACTACTCTTCAAGGATCACCAAAGAAATAAAATTAACAAAATCATGACCTGATGAATTATCATAAATCTGAAGATCAAAAACCCATCAGGTTTGAGAGATATTTACAGTGGTATTGTTTTCGGCTTTTAAGTTTCATAAATTAAGGTGATTCACATTATGTGGTTCCTGCTCATTGTGACAACCCATTAAGTAATCACACTTTGTGTAGTAACACCAAGTACAGAATGCTTAGGGTTTGGTAAGTTTTGTTCACAATATTGTGAGGGTTTTAATAGATAAAATGTTGGCTTTGCTTTCCTTTTTATTTAAGCAGTCTTTATTTGCTGCAAGGACAGAAAATATTAAAACCCACCACACAATATTGTTGCTTGCTTCTCCAAATATGACTTACCTAAACCCTACATGCCGGCTCCAGGCTCCAGCAGAATTCCATGGTGAGCGCTGTCACCAGCGTAACGCACATTGGGGCTTCACAAGGAGCAGGAGCCGGTGATTCTGAATCTAAAAAAAGAAAAGTGTCATTTAAGCCAAATGTGCTGAATGCTCCCCTTAGGCTATCTGGAGCATTCAGCACATAATTTGAAGATTTTGCATTTCTCACACCTGTCCAGGACAATAATCCCTGGACTTTCCAACAGCCGAAAACATTAGGACATTGTAAACATCTCTGTTGCTCAGTGATTTAACTAAATTGAAAAACCTTCCTATTTTTAAGATTTGTGAAAATGTAAAGTTACTTAAACCCCCCCCACATTTAACAGTTCCCTGAAAAGCCTTGCTTGCATTAGTAGCAAAAAGTTATAACTAAATTCCAAATAGTCCAAACAAGACAAAATTCAAACTGTTGAAAGCTGACTATCAACCAAGCCTTTCTTTCAGTGGGATCCCACAACATTTTCTGCCAATACTGTGGCTGCAACCTACCACAGTTTAAAAATCCCTTAAAAAAACATGCCCTTCACTTGGCACATCAGGTTTCATGAGACACCATGAAAACTAAAAACCATTTCTAATATCAAAGTCTAATGTAACTTCTTTTATGCATGGTAAGAGACTCCCCCCTTTCTTAAAAAACAAACCCAAAACTCAGGCAGCACTTCTGAGTTGACACTTTTGATTCTGCTAAATGCAGCAAAGAAACTCAAATCTTCATTCAAGATGGAACAGAACATGGCTTTCAATTCACAGCAAATACTGCAGTCTCTCTTCAAATTATGTGGTAAGCACATAGTGCTGTATTTTCTCAGTTTAAGAGAAGTGACTTGAAGTAGTCTTGGAATAAAGAGAAATTACTGTTTTGAGCACATGGATTTATTAAGTGAACATCTCTCATCAATTATGGAACTATATATGATGAGTAATTCCCAACACAGCTAAAATCCACATAGTAGCTCAGTGCCAATTTAATATTTGTGCAGTTTTCAGCAAATCTAAAATAAAAGGAAACAAAATCCTACAAAAAAACAACTAAGGTGGCTTGTCTGTTATTTATTTCATGTAGGATAACAGAGTGTGTTCCTTATGCAGTATTTTCATACTTCATGACGAAAGAACAAATGTCTTTGGACACAATATTCAGATTGTGCACAAAGAGCCCTGTTTTAGCAGTCATCAAACAAAGGCACAGCAGATGTTCAAACAAGGAAGGATTAATATGTTGTTCAGAGATCCCAGAATCCTAGTAGACTATCTCCTGTGTACAAAGCTCTGATTGAGTACTTTTAAGAGGCTATATTGCTGCTATGTCCTATATTTGCAGGACGGAGATAAGATTGTAGCTATGAAAGCATTATTAACTTCATGAATCACTGATCGCAGAAGTGCAATTAAAAATTGTAATAACAAAACAATTTTTTTCCCCAGAATTTCTCTTTATCTTACTTCCCAAAACAGAATTTCCTTTTCTTGTTTCACTATATTCACTCAACTTACTGTTTATGCACTCAGGTTTTTGTCTGCTAGCCAGGACTGAGACAGGTTAAGCAGTAACATGTGCCTTTGAATACAAAGATTAAGCTATACTTCCATAAAGAAGAATTAAAAACAAAATTCCATGTCTTCTACTATATTTCTTGTCTGCTCTCACTCATAATCTCATCACTATTTTTAATCAAAAGTTTCTACTTTTCTCTACGAGTTCAAAACCTCACTCATTTCACTATTAGCATCTTGGATCAAGATATTTCTTCTCCCGCTTTCAGTTCTCAATTTCATTCAACTAAATGAATTAATAAGCTCCAGGAACTAGGCAATACGAAACAGTATCAACAAGCCTTATTTTCCACAAATTTTTCTGTTTTACTGCATCTAGGCTTATTATATCATGTGTGTACACACTTGGGAGAACACAAAATGAGCCATATTTTAAGTACAAATACTTTAATGGATTATTTTAGATAGTTTGAAAAAAGCATGCTTGATATTCTGATGCAAACATTCTTACCTCAAGCATGTTATAGATGATGTAGAGCTTTATGACAGACTGTCCCCTTATCAGATGATACATCATAGAGTAGTCAACATAGTGCATCATGAAGTAGCAGATGATCAATATAACTCCTTTGAGAACATCACATACCTGAGCAGGTTGTAGCAAACGTCTATCACTGAAATACAAAGGGCAAAAAATTCCACTAAATGTCATATACCCACAAAATACAAATGTTACCAAGTCAGTAGACATTTACAGAAGCTGTTCATCAAGGATATATTTTAATTTAGCTTATCAGTGTCTCTGCTCCTCAATCCAACTCAGAAGAACATCATAATCATAATATATACTTACAGATCGCTTCTGACCAGGATCAAATTGTCTTATGCGTGACATTCATTTAGTTAAAATACTCTTATTTGGTGGGTAAGAGCTCCCACTTGTTAAGAACCTTTTTCATGCATGCCATTTGGTTTTTAATTTACCCCCTCTCTTCCAGCCAATTCTACTTCTCACTTGGATTTCCTCAGTTGCATAAACTGTACTTGCTATAACCCAAAGACAAAGAAATAAAGACATTATCTTCAACCTCAGTCTAATGAGCCAGATGCTGAGGAACAGGCTCTAAAAGCAATTCAGTATCTTCTTTTAGCTCTAAGTGCTGCAGAAGTAAATATAAACATTGAACTGATGCAGAAGTTTTCTATCTAGAGCCCCACAAGTAGCCCAAAAACTAAATGAATCATTACACAATTTCTTCCTATAAACTAAAACTACAGGAAGAAAATAGCTTTACTTCAATTGCCACAATAGCAGCCATAAGCATAATGAAACAGCAAGGCAGTATTTACTTGTCTATTTACTTAGTTTAGCATTAATAGTATTCAAAGCACTTAAAAAGCATTAAAATTAAATCATAAGGTTATTTTATAATTAAACAGAAATAATTTATCCTTTTCATAATATATGTATTTATTTTTAATATGCACTGAAAAACTTCTACAGAAGTTAACATTCCACAGAAGTCGGAACTAATTAGCAAAATGCAACTTAGAAATTTTCATTTTCTGCATTCTTAAACCACTACATTATCCAGAGATTAGACAATGTTCACAACAACTGATAGGTGCTTAAAAAAACAAGTTAAGTTGATAGAAATTTGTAATATTAAAAAAAAACAAACCATCAAAAACATCCTAACAGTTACTTATGACCTCTGGGAGTGCAGACATTCTATAGATCCTGCAGACAAGTAAAAAATCCCAACTAGCTGATACATTCTATTTAAATACAACATCAGAGCTAGAGCGTTAACACTGTGGGCCTTCTTTGTTGTCTTCCATTCAAAAAAAAAGCCCAGAAGACAGCACTCATGCATTATAACACCCATGGAACCACAACATCTTTCTAGAATGATACACTCATTCTAGGATTATGAGTGAGAAAGTTTCCAGAACTCTCAGATTTACAGTACCACACTTTGAACAGAGACCAACTGCTCCCTGTATAATATAATTTTTATTGCATAATCTGTATTAAAAGTAGTTATATTCTGAATAATAGAATTTAACCTGGTCCAGCACACCAGAACTGCTTACAGTGGTTTTCTCACTAAAAGAGACATGTTCTTGCTCTTAGAAGTCATCCAGTAACAGCAATCACAGCATATTTTATTTCAGACTAAGTCCTTGACAAACAGCCACAGTGAATTGTCTTCCTCTCCACCAACTTAGTTTTACCTGAAAACACCAATTAAAAAACTTAAAGAAAACTCAGTGTCCATTTTTCAGCACATCCAGTATTTCCCTGCTGCTTGAAGATCCTACAACAATGCCCCTGCATGACACATACACAAAAAGGACTCTCTCCAACTTGTAAAATTACATGTTGAAAGTTTATTGTCCTATTAAACTACATCTGAATTAAATCGTTATTTAAATATACTACCATATATTGAAACAGTGAAGCAAACCCATGATTATACTTATGGATTGCCACACATGCACAGAGTAACACAGTATGTTGCTTTTCTCCAACCTACTTCAATTTTTGAAGCTTACTCAAGAGTCATTTCAGCATGAGTTTCCCAGCCAACACTCATCCTTCACAATATAAATTGAGATAAAGTATTAAAGGTATTATTACTCCACAATAGAAATGCCAAGTCTTAGCGCACGTAAAAGATAATCCGAATTTGTTACTCAGAAAATTAACATCTTCCTTCATTCAGCCAACACCTAACCTATCATTAGAGAAGTAGTGAGTACCTGGTAGAGAAAACCTGTCTAGTAAAAGAGACAACCCCTTCAAAAGTCTAGGTTTTAAAAGTTTGGCAAGGTACCAATTTTTATGATGACAGGGTCTCTTGTTGAAATGTATTAGTAAGCAGAATCTGTTTATGAAGTTTCTGAAACAGTCCAGAAGGATTCTCACAGGACAATGCTTTGATATACAGACTGAAATTTACAGTGGTGAAGTTTTTCTGGCTTACAAGTAACATTAAAGATGCTCAACCACCAGTACTACCATAAGCTTAAGTTATTCTCTGCTGTTAACCCTATCACTCCTCTGCTTGTGTTGATTGTCATCAGTATTGACTGTACTCACTTGAGTAAAAAAACAGCTCAGGAAAAGCCCATGTAAAAGCTAACAGCAACCATTACAGGGGAATGCAGATTTTAAGAACAGACTACACACAATCAAGAGCACAACTGCACTTCTAAAGGTGGTGTCGACTCTGAAAACTAACTCATGAGAATAATGCCGTATGAAGGTACATCCAAACTTGCACACAGCATGACATACACAGGAAAGATTAAGATATTTTGAGAACAAGCTGTGTACAGGAAAACTGAACATCACTACTGTTCAATTCAAAGCCTGCCCAAAAGGATCAGATAAAGTACACTTGCTATACCTCACAGGAATGAACCTTCTGTAGAACCAAGTACATCCACATATTTTTAGAGAATTTAACTTCTCAAAGTGACTTTGATTTAGTTTCTCAGTAGTCTGTATACCTGGAAAAACTGCAGCAAACACTCTTTTTCTGATGTCTTAACTAAAAATACACTCTTAATGTTTACTGGAATTTGTGCAGTAACTTCATGCACTTCTCATCTACATGAGAAATTAAATCAACAGTGAGAACTTCAAAACATATCTTTAGAACTCACGAAATATCCTCACAGTTTCAATTTGCTTAGTTTGATGACAGAAGAGCTGTCAGCACCTCCAATCCCTAGTCAGTAAAAGGGATTACTGCAAAGGCTGAGGAAGGAAAACTTTCTAGAAAGTGAAAAGATGAAATATATTTAAGTGTTTTTTCATTGTACTCTTAAGAAAGACCCTTTCATGTTGACTAGGTAAGTAATCTATGGTCTACAACAAACATGTTACCAAAAGAGAGAGATTAACCATGACTACTGCATAAATCCACAAAAGCACCTTCATTGCAGCAGAATACTTTTCCACTCTGGCTAATAACACAAAAAGATTTTGAGGTGTGGCTCTGAATATAGTATGGGATAGGGATAATTACTTCCTAAAAAGACAAGGAAATCAAGTAAATGGATTAAATCTAATAATTTGCCACCTTTTGGCAAATACATAGAATTGCAAAGCCTGCAGTTACGAAATGATGGAGTCAGTGCTCAGTGCGATTTGTCATGAACAATCCCTATCCTTCACATTAAACTGTTTCATACATACAAATACACACAGGTTGATGTGATTTTACACCTGTTGTAAAAAGTCTCAGCCCACCCATTACATACATATTCTGCATTAATTTTTCTCAATGTATGTTTCTACTTACTGTCTCCAACACTGTATAGTACTTACAGAACAATCTTGAACACTAAGTAATCCAACCTCGTGATTAATATCTATGAATACTAAAAAATCTGAAAAAGTCCAATGAAAAAAGCTGTTATCAGCCAAGCTGTGGCAACTACACAAGGGTCTAGAAATAAACAAGAAATATATAGCATAATGATGATAATACTTTCAATGTCATTTGAAAGCAGGGAGCCAAGAGGTAAGAACCAGATAATACTAACCTACTGTGCAACTCTAGAAAGCATTGAACAGAGATATGAAAAGCTGAAACTTCAAAAGCTAATTTCAAAAGACTGAATTTTTACAGCTGTACAAGTGTGGCAGATTACAGAGGGAAAGATTTCACATGAAAATTAGTTACATGTGTTTTTCCTCACGAGTGAGAAAAAGAGAACCACAAAGAGCGTATCTTATTTTATATTTAACCACTTGTTACAAAATAGCAGCAGTAGAATCTTTCTGTAGAACACAATTGTCTTTTCCTTTAAAGGTATCCTAGGAATACAGTGATACTGCAGAAGTGAATTAAATACTAACACTTCCCCGGCTTTATTGAACTCCGCTCTTAAAAGATAGTATCTTAAGAGACTTTGTCCAAGATTAAGTTCCTCTAATATCCTACGGGATTCCAGAAATAAAGTTACGTGAATTGTTTCACAATTTGGCTGACTACACAGCTGAACATAATTTAAATGACAGCTTGTTGACAGATACTAGTGTAAGTTTTGATTACAATAAGTTACTTAGGGTTATAATATTGTGTGATTTATGCTGGTTGCCTAGCTCTACACTTACTTAGCATCAATAGCTAGATTTGCTGAAGCCTTAGGCCACAAAAATTAATCTCAGTAACTTTCCTAGTAGTCAGTACAGTGCTGTGTTTTGTCTTTTTAGTATGAGAAAAATTATACCAGACTGACGTTTTGGTCGTTGCTAATTTTATTTTAAACCGGAGAGATTTCAGTTCCCCATGTTCTGCTCACGAGTGCAGGTGCAAAAGAAGTCTAAACCAGAAGATAAGGAGGCTGCAACCACAACAGAGACTACAAATCAACAAAGTAAGAGCAGTCAACCATCTGCCTGTCTGGACTCAGAATAAGAATCTAATAAGGTGTCAGAAGCCCTCAGACAAAAAACCAACAACATTGGAGTAGAAGACACATGAACAGCAAACGAACTGTGTGTGAGGGACAGGTGTATAGTTCACAAGAATATAGTTGCCCAGGGATTTCTTTGTTTGGGTTCCCCCCTCTGGAGGCACTCAGCTTGAGCTGACTCTGCTGCTATAACTATCAATTAAATTATTTCTTTTATAAGATCTGATGCCTGAGCCTCTGCTGCAGGAAACCAAGGGTCAAGCCTGAAGAAGGATGAAGCATGCCCAAGTGCAAGAATGTGTGTGTGCAAATCCATGAATGGTGTATGAATGCCCAGGCAGTGGCTACTCCTTTAATAAACTTTCACATCTCATAAACCACCATCATTAAAGATCCAAAACAGCTCAAGGCTTTCAGCATATTTACATCTACCTCACCAATCCCTTTTTTGTTCTAAGAGCTGTACAGTTAAAATTACTTCGCATTAAATAAAGGATTATTTTTTAAAAAGTCAGTTTACTGACATTTGGCTTTAATACATTACAAATCACAAGTAGCTAATACACAAGTTTGCTTAAGTGACTGACTTCCAAAAAAAGCAAAATCAGCCTTTGAATTTAAACCATTTGGAACACTAAACGCACTCCAGGACAAATGGGAATAATTTATACAGTAGGTCTAAAAACATCTCATTACAGTCATTTATGGCATGCGTTTCAGCAACTGCCATTGCAAAATGAATG
This sequence comes from Chaetura pelagica, assembly GCF_000747805.2. Taxonomy (NCBI): domain Eukaryota; kingdom Metazoa; phylum Chordata; class Aves; order Apodiformes; family Apodidae; genus Chaetura; species Chaetura pelagica. The sequence continues at coordinate 1,059,665 of NW_009954194.1, read as the reverse complement.
TGTTGTAAACAAATACATTGTACACAAAGTAACCTGGTACACAAGTATACTTGTCTGAGTACTTAATTACTTTAGTACCTCACACATAAGCACTCTCTGCACACTCATATGCTATCAAACAGCATCTTTTGTCTTTCAGGCTTTCTGATGCTCCTCAATTCATCACTAGTGATGTAAAATTGTTTGTTAGTGGTGTAAAATTGTTTGGGTTTTGACTGTTGTTTTGGTTTTAGTTTGGGGTTTTATTCCTTTTTCTTCAGATTCAATACAATTTTCTTATTTTACAGTTTACTGCCATTTTTAATTCATTCTTTTAGTATAGTCTCATCCAAATACATTTATGGTGCTCTAAACAATTACTTCTTTGTAGTTAGAAGAGACAAAATTTCCAATATTGATGTCACAAATACAGTAAGATATAAATATACTATCATTGCACTATAGATGGCTATATTACCCTTAAAATAATGAACTAAACCAGCTACTCACAACTCTTAAGATAACAGTCTTATTTCTGTTATTGTACTTCACACTATCAAAAAAACCTTTTCCTTTATATAGCTAATAATGCATTGAAAAAGTGTTTCAGCACTGAGGTTACAAATTTGAGTATTTTACAGCAGATATTTTCTGGCTATTATTTATTCCGTAGTAAGACACAGCAGTAGTCAGACAACCACTGAGGCTGATATCCACTAGTAATTTAGTTCAGTTATTGAAATGGAGGTTTATTTAAAGTTTTTAGATATCTTTTTCTTTTCCACCTGCATGGTAACTGAACTGCGGGATTTTCCTTTACATGTAGCTATTTAGCCTTGATCAAAGTCTTAATCCTTCAATGTACACTTCATTAATGAACTGCAGTATTATAAATATCTAATCTTACATGAAGGATTAACAAGATCAGATTAACACAGAAGGGGATATTTTCCTGTTAACATACTAAGTAAAGATGTCAGGGAAAACAAAACCCAAACAAATGTATCTGAAGGGCATACTTGCCCATATAGTTATACACTAAAAATTTACAAAATGTACAAAATGATTTATTGGAAATATTTTCCTACAGCTATGCTGTAGTTTGGAATAAAATTTGGCTTCAGGAAGAAAAAGTATTTTGATAAAATCTAATAGCAACTTTGAGACTTTAAAAAGAGCTACAGTTTACTGTTGTAAAAATCTGAGATCCACAGACTAAATGCTGATAAAAATATGTCCCAAATGAAGAAATTTAAGATGAGAGCCAAGTTTGCCACGATTAGATGGCATTTCATTTCTTAAGCAATAAAAAGCTTGTACATGCACACAACACTGCACGAGACCATGCTAAGAATGAAACAAAACCAACCTTGCTGTTAGGCCTCGGTGAAAGCTGTCTCAAAATAAATAAAAAAATAAGGTTTCAAAAAAGTGACAACTAGAATTAGCTTTCATTACCATTTTGGTTTTCTAGTAATAGAATCAGCTATAACTGAAGTCAGTAAATTAAAATTTGCTGAAGTACTAAGATATCTTTCAGAACTCTCCGGAATATGTTAATCATTACAAAAAAACCTGCTTGATGTACACACAAAAACACAGCTATAAACCTGACTGAAGCTTTACTTGGAATAAACATAAAAAAGCTTAAGGCACAAAAGGAAAGCAGGGGCTATAACTTTTCCATGATATCCAACTTTAAATTGGGCTGAACTGCTCCACAGGCACTCTGTGTAAAAATTGTTTTAAATCTATTAAGATCACAACCTATTTCTACAGTGATGCAAAGTTACATATGAAAATATACCTACCATACACACTAAGTCAATTTAATGTGTTGGTTATTAAAACTAAGTGTTGGTTTCTCCTTTGAAGTCAATTTAACTATACTATTAATTTGTAATCACAAATCTACTGATTACAAGTAGAAGTGTGAATTTGGTTGACAGCACAGAAGGAAAAAGAAAATCAGGATTTACTCACCAAGGAGGAATCCCTGTGACACCACATTCCATCCTATAAAGGAAGTGAAAGTGCTCTTCCCTTCGGTCTGATTTACAAGAAAGAAAGAAAGAGAAGTTTGTAATGTTGCTACACTATGCACTGCTGTGGAAAGGAGAAAGGAGTATTTGATCTGAGATTTTTCTATAGAAAATACTGAATGCACCTGCCTTTTTCTGGTTGGTAGAAAGCCACACACTTTGATGAATGGGCTCACTACTTTCTTAATGAACTTAACCAGATAAGGAGGAAGTTTGTGTTTAACAGCCATAGCCCTTAGTGAAAAAATAGGCTAGGGTGTAAGTGTGCAACAGAGGTTCAAATTTCATAACCTGATAATATGAACAAAGAAATAATGTCCATAATAAGAATGCCAGGGTATTTGTTTTGGTTTGTTTGCAGTTTTCTTTCTGAGGTGGTTTCCTTCTACAGCTTCTTTCTTGAAGCAATGCTGTTCTATTTATTTCCTACTGAAAAGCATAAATCTCTGGTTATACAGGGCAGGGCTAGAGGAATTTTAAGAGATACATATAATACAATTGAAGCTAATGATGTTATTGCTGACAGGACTTAAATTTACTTACTTCTTTCAGGGAGAAGTGAGAAGAGTAAAAGAAAAAACCAACACATTTATAATCATAATCTATTTCCACATGGAGTAAGCGTAAAGATCTTGTCGCTCTATTTTCACATATAAGAAAATTCAAAATCCACTTCTGTATTTTCTTGAGAAAACTAAAATTTGGAGGGAAAAAAAAGGCTCATTTTTGTAACAAGTCCTTACTTGCTTTGTGGACAAGATGTAAAATTCTTTAAAGTGTAATTACACTGGGACTCCTGTCAAGAGTTTTACTAACATGGTATTTTAGCTATCTTAAGATGGTCTTTTAAAAAATAATGTCAAAGACCTTTTCCACATTCTCAAAGGAGTTTTTATTGGTGTGCAACATGTTTTCAAGAAGAACAAGAAGTTATCTCAATACAAGTGTTTTAAAGCAAGCAGAGATATTAATCTGCCCAGAATCTGCTGGTCTGAGTGATAAATAAAAAAAATGTGTCTGAATCATAAAACAAAACAGGTAGAGTTAGTTTTAGGAACCTATCATCAAGGACTGTAACACTGAAGAGAACTCCATCTGGTCCACTTCTCTCTCTACCTCTGATTTAATGTGCTTTTATGTTGTCACAGAATATTTTAATAAAATGAGAGTAATATATAAAATTCAAAGAGAATAATTTGGCTAAGTTCATTCTGAGACTTGGAAGAATATAGAGCACATAATTTCTGGGGTTTTTTTTGTAATTTTGGACGATGTAATTTAATTTTGTGAAGCGTTTGTCAACTATTTTTTAAAACACCCCACTATTTAACGAGCATAGCAGTAATGAGGTTGCACCTGCCAAAACCACCACAGCCTGATGATTCAGTCTCTGCCAGTTTGACCACAGCAGTCTAACCAGCAGTTTGTTTTACCTCAGTGTCAGAATCTCGGCTTCTTCCGACTGAAGTTTTCAAAGTTTAGAATCTCTCTAAAATAGCTATGTTAACACCAATGTAGCTCTGACAATTACACAGAACTAAATTTACACAAAAGGGATCAAGTGATGAGGAATGATGACTTTGCAGTCAAATAGAAGCACTGACACTGTCTAGGCTAAAAAAAGGAAACAAATTTATTTAAGATACATTATTCTTTGTTCCCTTCCAGACCTCTGTAAAACACAATATTAAAACATGCAGGAGAGGCTATAAAGTGCTCTCCCTACATTTAAGCACTGCACACAATTCCATAACCAGGAATTAGCCCATCTTACATAGAATGTGGTTTTACTGTTTTAAAGAAAGAATGGCTAATGTAACCCTTCTCTACACTGAAAAGAGAAGAAAGAGTTATGAGGAAGTAAATGAACTGAAGAGCACTCTGGAAGGGAGATGGAACACTCACTGCTCAATCACTTCACTGAGATGTTGAGGAAAAATTCAAGATGAAGGGAGGAGCACTTTTATTTACTACACAGAATGGAATATGATGTGGCAGGTCCAACTAGCAACTAGTCATGTCTCTCAACACTTGACATTTGCGAGGAAGAGCAAGCTAAAAATAAACAGCCACCTGCTTTGTAAGCACCTTTTGTAATTACAGATGTTTTACCTGTTGAACTTTATCTTCTTACAAACACAAAAATATATTTCCTGAGCAATAAGAAAATCCCAGATTTTTTTTTTGACAAAACAAATCAAATCAGCCTAACTAGAAAAACAACAAAAATCCCCCAAAAGCCACGTGCAGGTTCTGAATATGTGGAAATAATAATCATTAAAGCTAAAGAAGTTCCAGTTACAGACTATAAAAATCAATTGTGAACCTTTCAGTAAAAAGCCACCAACTTTAAAATGTTAATGAAATAGATAAAGCATCAAGTAGTTAAAAAGTAAAGAGATTCTAGGGAAATAAATTCCATAAACATTTGAACAAATAGTGACAAAGGAAACTGCTTCAGGAGCTGTTATAAAAACAAAGCCTTCTTCACTCAAGTTTAACTCAGTTTCACTGCATCTTACCTGATAACACTTCAAATGTAGTCAAGGTGGATAGGTTAAACTGGATTCTATCCTGACTCATGCACTAAAAATACTGTTAAGCAAGCAGACTATGTTTTAATATTGCAGTGGGGTGTGTGTGTGTGGTACTTTCAATATTGCTTTTTTCGGTACACTGAGCAATGTCTAAAACCAGCAACTGGCATTTAAAATTTTTAACTACCATTTCAAAAGAGCAGAAAAATTGTTTGTCAGAAGCAAAGCTGAGTTTATAAGTGAGGAAGAATGCCTTTTAAACAAAAGTATTAAGACCCAAATAATAAGTTAAAAGCCATTACTCCAATTTTAGTATTTTAGCAGTAGCATCCGTACACGTATTTACAAATAGGCACAAAATTTGACTTGTCATCAGGTTAAAGTTAAATAACTGACGTATTTTTTTTTGCACAGCTAAGAAAACGTAATGAAAGTCCGAGGTGCAGCTCAAAATTAACAATACAATAAGACTGCCACCTAGTGTCTATGTTAAGCATCACCCACGTACAAACATTTAAACCTAAGACTATCATTTAAAATATCTTCTCATGCAACTACACTAGCATTTGCTCTAATCAGAACATTCTAAACTACGCATCTAAAAGCACTGCACATATAAAATACTACTCACAATACAAATGTGAGCAACAATTTAAAAAAAAAATCAGCTACCACAGATTAACTGCAAGTTTGAGGACATTTCAGCATGAAAAACTTGAAGTCCTTATTTATTCAAGGAAAAATTACAACATCAATATAAATACTTCTTTTCTTTTAGGCTATGCTTAAGGATCTTATAATCAGCTTTACTGTGAAGTAACAACTTCATGAAGAAAAATTAATTCCATCCAATTTTTGATGCCTGCATCAATAAGGCAAACAAAAAATCCTATATACCAGCAACTTCTTAGTATTGAAATGAACAAAAAAGCAAGGCATTAAGATCTAAAATGTCTTAATAATACTATGATTAGTTAGTCCCATCAAATTATTCTCTAAGACTCTCTGAAGGAAATAAATAAACATTTTATATAAACATCCTCTGGGCAAAAATTACCATGGAAATAAGAAAACTTTTGTTCTAAAAAAAATAATAAACAAACCTTTGCTTCAATATCAAAGAGTATATCTTAAGACATAAGCCAAGTCATTAACTTAAGATTAAGAAATCTTAAAACACTGTCCACGTAGATGCTAGTTAAAAGAACCAAACTACAGGCTAAGGATACATCTCTATCGTTTAATAACCTGAATACACCTAACTGGTGCTGTTATCAAACTGCTGTGTTGAAGGAAACGATGAAGGTGACCAGTGGCAAAGCTTGAAGGTCCCACACAAACCTTTGCCTTGGCTAGTTTAGACCAAAACTTCTTCACAGTGGAAGAAGCCATTAGTAATTTGTAACATTAAGCACACACATAGAGAAATATTATTTAAGGGTATCAACACCTTTCTCTCAAATCAACTTACCGTAAGCCATAGCAAGGCAAAGTGATGAACCGGAACATTGCCAGAAACACTCGCAAAGGAAGCAGGGTGAATATATACAGAAAAGCATCCAGGCACAGAAAGATTCCAAAAAACATCAGCTAAATTAAAAAAAAAAACAAACAGACGTTATAAAGAGTTACAAAAAGTTTATAAAGAATTATATTATTAAAAAAATACATTTACATAAGACTAATTAATCAAAGAAGCACAACATTTTCATGTGTTCAATCAGCTGAACTGTAAGAAAAATAACATTTTATGCACTCGAAAGACTATTCAGCAAAAATTCTGCACCACAAGATCCAAACAGCAAAGGCTTTTGCAGACTTTCATGGCTCACCAAACTCTAGTCTTTATTGAATAGATGAATTGCACTGGGATATAACCTTAGCTCGTTTTCCAGTGGTGACTTTCTTCTAAGCTTATGAAAGTTACTTTTTTTTTAACCTTAGGAAAAGAATGCAGAGCTGTGTGTACATGTACACAGCAATTTTCTGTCTGCCTCCTTTTTAATATACTCTTTGTAAACAAAATTTTTTTTTGCCTTTTTTTATTGCAATTAATTACAGCTATGGAAGTTGTCCTTCAGAGAATATCCACCTTTTTCATATAATGAAGAATACAAAGAGGAAAATGTCCAGTTGCCCTCAGTTTAAATGCTTTCTTTTTAATTTACAGAAAGAGTGAAAGCCATTTCATTATAGCCACAAGCCAAGCAACTCTGTGATAATTAACTAGACCTGAACTCTTCAATGAGAAAGCTCTTATATACCACATTCTCCCCACATGACATTCTTTATTTGCTCTTTGAATCTATCTAAGATTTACCTGAATGTGACTCTAGACATATGCTTTTATGCTTCTGTCACACCAGAAGCTAGTGTTTATCCTGCAAGGAAAATCACATAAAAAGGCAAGCCCAGCTGGCTACACAATTAAGACTAGCAACATCTAAGGAGGCTTAGATACACATGACAGATACATGTTTACATGTGGAAGTTGTATGTACTGCTGACGGGAAAGGAAGACACGGTGCTGGGGAAGGGGTGTTGCATGAAGTAAACCAAAGCACAATTACTTTATCTCCCACAATCACTCCGCCTTTCAAAATACCTTACCAACTTGTGCAACAGCTGGTTCAATGTCCAATGAGCTAATATCACCAACATGTGCCATTCTCTCACTGTTACTCCTCACACAGAGTTGTAACTTTGAAGACAATTGTATGGAGTGCACTCCAGCGCAGCTTTCTGCAAGCCACACAGGATGACTGACTCAGGCATAAGAGCACTGCTAGCACCTCTGAGCTGCTGCGTTCCCCTATAACACTATTTCTGGCAATTCTGCAGTCTGTGCTTCAATACCATCACAACATTAAGGTCTGCTCTTTGATATTCAGACAATCACCTCTGGTACCATTTTCTAAAATGTCAGCAGTTCTCATTCAAAGTTATCAGGAGCAAGTAGTTATTCATAATGGATGAATTTACACAACCAAGAACCGAGGATGATTGCAGCTGAACACAAATCTCCTCCTCAAGCCAAGCAAAATAAAATAGCTTATCAGTTTGCCCCTGGGTTCTTTGAATTCTTTGAGGGCATCTTTATAATCTAGAAAACCACTGCTTTTTCTTCTTGATTTATACAGACTTTTCTCTGCCTGAGTATGTAATCATGGTATTTCACATTCTATGAGCTTGGATTCATATTTGCAATTACTGTTTAAGGTAACTTTCCTAATTTTTTACTACATTGCACTTGCACACTTACATGGACCCGTTGAAATATAATCAGCACTGAACTTTCCATTCATTTCTGTAAACGTTATTCTTGCTGCTACATTCCAGATACTGAGGAGCTAAAAGAAAAGCTTACAAGGCTTAACTGTATTTTAGCAAGAGCAAAAAATTAAATTTTGAGACAAGTTTTCCCTCAAGACAGGAGGAACAGAGACTACCTCTTCATTTAGTATAAATAATCTACTACTACGAAAAGTTGCTACTGAAACTGCACAAAAAGCTAAGTCTAAGCAGCATTTGTTGTACAAACTATCCAGTTTCTCTAAATAAAAAGGGGTATTCAGAACCAAAAAAAAATTACACTTTTAACATCACACCCTACTCTAAAATTATGTACATATAATAACTGCATGCTAAAGAGCATGTCCTGAGATTAGGTTTTGATGAATTTACTCCAGCTTATTCTCACTCTATCCAATTAAGATTTTCATTCCTAGTCTGTAATTACAATATTAGGTGGTAAACAATAAAAGCCATTAAGAAAAGTCTCTTCTCCCTTTCCTAGTGTCTCACATGCTTTATTACAATTAAGCAGACCTGAATCACAGAGTCAAGAGATTCTTGCAATAGGTGATGATCTGTACACTATTCAGTTTGCTTTCCAGGTGCTCATCATCATACTTTTTCAATTTTTTCAATGACTAAGACTCAAACTGATATAGCTAGTATGTATACTAACTAGGACTAAACCTATGCAAAGAACTAACAATTTTGTAATCTCTCTCCAAAAGGTAAGTATTGCTCTTCAAATCTACCTGCTTATTGCCCAGTTTCATATTCTTGCATATTCGAAGTACAGATTTCCATGCAAAACCTATTAGTTTCATCATTTACAGCATCAACATAATTTTACAAAAGACGACTGTCCTTCAGTCATTCTTATGCACTGAAAGTTCCACTGGAACTCTATGGTGATGATATATTCTGTGGCTTTCAGACAGCATGCAATAGCCTACATAATTACAATGAAGATGATGCAGAACTGCTATATTGTTCAACTGAAACTCTACCATAACTGCAATATTCTACAACTAGAAAGGGTAAACAGCGAGGAAGTGAAGACACTACCTCTGGAGATGTTCAGAGCCCAGCTGGATCTGGTCCTGAGCAAACTGTTGCAGGTGACACAGCTTTAAGCAAAGGCTTAGATTAACTAATCTCCAGAGATTAATTCCAATCTCATTCAATCTGTGATATTTTGCAATAACTGACTAGGAATTTAATTTTGTAAAACCAGGTCTCATCATGGTCAAAGGGTGAACTAAATAATACTGAACCTGAGTGCTGCTAACAAACGGAATCCTACTATCTCTCCCTCCTCCACTGCTCTTCCATCTTTCTACCTCTGTCCCAAGCCATACAGTACCCCTTCTGCCCTTGTGAAGACTGTAGTCTCAAGAATATTGGCTAAGTAATTCAGCTCACTATCCTAGCAGAGAACAAACAGAGCAAGACAAGTGAAACATTCACTGCTGAATTATGAGCTGATTTAGCCCTTAGAATGGTCCAACAAGCACCGCAGCTCATGCAAAACCGGCAGCATGCATATGTTAGGAGGCTAAAGTGGGAGGAACAGTAAAACAAGAGTTTTATTTATCCCTACCACATAACTACCCCTAGACGTTTTGAGAATTGTAGCAATATTACTTTCAGTGTTATTGTTGCACTGCAGCCTAGCCAACCCT
>NW_009954194.1:1045020-1050095 GCF_000747805.2 Chaetura pelagica | reverse complement strand
GGCAGAATCAAACTCTCCTCTATATACAGAATTGGAATTGGCTCACTGCAGGGCCAGAATTATTTCTTAGCTGACATAAAGGAGGTGGCAGGAATGTCTCAGGAAGGGACAAAACACTGAAGACAGAGAGGCAAGATGCATTAAACAATTGCAAGAAGCAAAACTGACAAATATTATGTCAAAAACCTTAGACTCATCCACCATCATGTTTTTAAAGGACTGAAAATTTTCTACCCTTAAAACATTTTAGACTAGAAAAACCCTTAAAACATTTTTTATTAAAATGTAAAGTTATATTTTGTTGTAAAAAGTTTTCTTTTGCTTGACTATTTCTTTAGGATCCTTTAAGGATCAGAGACATCTTTATATTTTAATTTATTTGGCATCATTTGGACTTGAAAGTTAGTCATGTCCCTCTCTGCTACTAACGTAAGTTCCCAGCAGCAACAAGCAAACATAGGCAAGAAACCATGAACCACAAATGTGTAAGTTACTCAAAATAAATCACTCTAGATGTCTAAACCTTTTTAGTGGCAAAAGTCCTTGGAAAAGAAATATTTATTTATATAATTTAATGCAACAGATTTAATCTCTAAATTAAAACAAATTTTACAGTACAGTTCACCTTTTCCAGTTCTTTCGGTATCCGCATACACGTGTATACTCTCTCTCTCCGCTCTGTGTATTTTGCTTCATTGTGTTCAAGGAAGTAACCTCTTGTTAGCTCAGCACTGATGAATCTCAGCAATGAACGATCTACATTGAGAAACACATAAGCAGAAAACACTTCAGGCATGACTTCCAAAGAGCAGGAAAACTGCTATGCTTTTGCTACTTGCTACCTGTTTCATTTACATCACGTTACACAGAACGTTTCTGCTGATCGTAACTAGAATGTCAAATAACTTGGTACGGAAGGAGCTATACCAGAATCAAGTCCTACCCTTGCCCATTTCCCTGTTGCCTCCCAACAAACAAAACAAGCTACCTTTCTCAGACAATCATTTTCATCAGATATCCCAAAGCATTACTCAAAGCAGCTACACTGAACGCAATATGCCTAGTAGTATTAATCCTTAATGTACTGACAACACTAAATTTACTAACTTCTATTTTAGACTTTTAAAAAACTATTTTCTCTCTCAGCAACATTAGCAATTTGTTCTTTATTTTAAAGAACTTCATATATGCTGAAAATGTTCATGATCAGGCCCATGCCTTTCAAAACCAAAAAGCCATCTAGCATGTCCAGGTCTTTTGCATTTTAATAACTGTAGCTAAGTCGAAGGCTGACTGACCTGTGTTTAGTCAATCCATATAGCTTCTAAAAGAAGACTTTGTGCAGAGAAGTCTTGCAAAAGGAAATAAAATATGAAATTATAATTACAAAAATTCAGGCTGTCAGCACAAGGAGGACGAGCTTATGCTTTGATGCTCATTGATAAGGTCTGACATTACCATCTCCTGGTAACACTTCAGAATTGACAGAACACTACAATAAAGTTCATAATTTCTGGTTATTATTGGCATTTAAAAACTGAAACTCTCAGTGTTCACACAGCATCCAAAAGATGGATAACACTTCTCTAGATAAAAGCTACAGAGCATGCATCATGACACAAGAATTTGCTCACAAAAAGTAAACTCAGATTTCTGTCCAAGTCTTAGTGACTGTCAGCAGGGGTGGGGGAGCAGAGCGTGAAACTTGTATGGTACAATACTCCACATTTTTGGGGGGAGGAAAAGGCTGCACAACGCACCTTTAGTAAAACAGCCTAGATAAAAGCTGTTAAGAGAGGAATGCAAGTACAGATGCTTTGTGTGAAAAGTTAATCCAAAACTGTCTGAGGCAGTGGCTTCTCAATATTCGTCATACTGAAGCTGATGCAGATGATTAGCTGGAAGAGTAGCCAGAAAATTACAAAGCTTTAAAGCAAAGAAGCAATCAGCTCAAAGAGACGTATAAAAGAAGCAGACAAGGCAGGGTCTGCTTGTGAACTACACTGCCTTGGGTGGGGGGCAAACGTACTGAGTGTGATTAGAACTTGTGGGAATTACAAACAGGTATTTTGAAGTTTGCAGTGGTGTATTAATGGTCTCTGTATGTCTAGAGGTGTGATTTATCACACTGCTGATACTGATCACAGCTGTATAATTCACTGACTGCTAGTTAAGTATGTATTGTTAATAAATAATTTAAATAATTATTTACTTTAAACTACAAGAACTGAACAATTTTTCTCTGTATGAGTTTGTTCAGATAGTGATTTTAATGGTTTATATATTACTGATCCACTTCTAGTAAGTAGGTCAAAGCTACTGTAAGCCTTAAAGGTATTTATTTTAGAACAAGCAAAAATAACATGTAGTTCAATGAGTTGCAAAAACTAATATTGACATGTAAGGTTTCAAAGTTGTTCCAATGAAATAAGGCAGAAGTTCATACCACCAAATAATTGTTCAGACCTCTCGCAAACTTGTTTTCTGTAACCTTCCTTTGTAACACTATCACTTGTAACTTTTTTGTTTTTCCCAATTCTTTCTGACTGAAAGAAAGATTTTTTAACTTGAAATTATTATTTTTTTAACTTGAAAAAGTTAAAAGTAAGAAGAGATAAGCTCAGGCATAAACACAGAAACTAACTTCTCTGTTAACTGCCCAGGTGTATTTTCTTCCACCACACATAACCAACGTTCTCTAATTTAAAGATAGTAACAACTGAAATTTCCTGTGAAGTAAATATATGCATATGAGCAACCATCATGCAGCACGTATGGATTCCCTTCAACTTGCAATATTCTATAATTCTAAGCAATGACCTACTTGTTCCCATTCCTTCTTAGATCACACAAACTGGCTCATGGGCCTATTGTTAAAAAATAAGGTGATTTTAGGTTTCCTCAACACACTTTCATGACTTAGGTATTAAGAAAGAATCACTCCTCATGACTGAGGTTAATCAATACATAAAATCCAGGCTGTGGCTGCAAGACAGTCTCTCCAGTAGCAAGGGATGCACTGAATCACACGGTCGCTCAGCCAGCTCTTTTCTGAGCACTTGCAGCCACCGAGCATCAGCCCTAGCTCTATGCCAGCTGTGAAACAGATCAGTGGCTAATGCTGTAGGAAAATCACAGTAAGGAAAAGAACAACATGAGACACCACAGCAGGACAGAGTAATAAATCAGCTGAAAAACAGTTTAATTTTACTATCAAAGCATTACTTTATTTTAAAATTAAGTAAACACTCTAATTCCTACTTGAATTTCCTTCAAGTTTCCCTTCTTTGCAGTCAGAAAGTTTTAGACAGTGGCTTAAGTTTAAACTGTTCATATAGCATACCCTTAATGCTTAAAGTATTCTCATTTATCTCAGGACAGAAAAGCACAAGTATCTTCAAAATATAAAGGGCCACTAATTCCTTCAAGGTAAAAAGATAATGATTTACCCGAGTTATACTTCAATGCTTAGCTACACTGAGGATAACCATTAACCAGAAATGGAGAGGAAAATTTGTGCAAATGCGAAATGAACTGCAGCTCAGTAAGTTTCTATTGTTATATAATCATAACTGGAATCCTAAATGCAACAATTCCAGCCACTCACTTCACTCCCATCAGTCCTAAATACACACTTCTTCCATAACCACTCAAAGAAATCATTCAAGTCTAAACAGCACCTTTTTAAAAAGAAAATTTTAAAAAGTTATTTCCTTCTCCTCTAAACGTCCCTGTACAGTACTGGTCCTGCTTTACCACCATGAATAAAACAACTTAATTCTATCTGCTAACTAATTTTTACTTGCTTTATCAAAAAGTCTGCTCTTGGAATGTTTTCTTGTCCTTTGGAGTCAGAGAGTGTCAATGATTTTTAACTACTTTTTAATTTAAAATCAACTGCCAGAGCTTAGTCAGGCATTCACACACACACAAATAGCAATTTCCTTACTTTTTACAAAGCTATTTGTTCAGCTGTCTTTCAGGCACATCAGGATGTATTTTGACCATCCTTTTTTTTTTTTTTTACCACAAAGCAATTCATAATACTACAATCAAGCCAACTATTTACAGCTATGGCATTTTCATTGCTTTTATCAACACAACAACTGCAGTCAGTGATGCTGCATATCCTATGACATAACACATCAGAAACAGACACAACACCTGTCAGGCTTGGAAGGAAAGCACTGAATTTTTGGTAGATTATTTAAGTTAAACCTAACCTCTATTTTTTCTTTTTTGTATTTGACAGAAACTGTGGTGTCACATTCAAGCCAACACTGTATCAGAATGCCTGAAAATCGGAACACCACTTGCAGCACTTTCCAGATTTTCAGCAAGCCATCCAATTAAGAATATGGTGCTAATAAAGTTATTTCCAGCCTTACCTACACAAGATTAACCATGCTACAATGAGTGAAAATTTTACAAAATAGGCAAGGCTATTTTCAAAAATGACTTTGTAGAAACCTGAAATAACCGATTCAAGTGTAAATGTAAATATAGGTGCACATTGATAGCAAAGGCCGTGATATTTCCCCTTTTTCCTCCCCCCCGCAAAGTTCTCAGTAAACTACATATAGTTTAAAAGACTTTTAATAATCTCCAAACGACTCCAAGGCTCCGACAGCACCGCTATTTTCAGGAGCAGAGACAAGGGCTATGGTACCACTCGCTCTGTGTAGGCAACAAGAAGGGTTAAGACAAGGAAGCCTTTCCCGTTCTTCCCAAGAAAGCTCAGCAAACACCGGGCCCAGGTCGGAGCCGCTCAGCTCCTGTCAAAGACACACTCGTGCAGTCACTCCCCGGCCCGTCACCAGCCCAACTACCCGAGGTTCAACTCCAGCACTTCAGGGCATGGTGTCCGTGTTGCTGAAAAGCCTCCGGACAGTTACTGGTTAAGAAGCTGCGCGACAGGGCACCGGGACTGCCCTGCTCCCTTCCCGCACACGCTCGTGTGCAAGGCAGGGACCCAACCTGTCCCGCCCGAGGGGCTTTATTTCTTTGACACAGACAACTCCGCTGACCAAACTTGAGGAGAAGGAGAGACGCGGCAGCGCCGGCCGCTCCGCTCC
>NW_009954194.1:1020598-1044212 GCF_000747805.2 Chaetura pelagica | reverse complement strand
CGGGTGCTGCGGGGCGCAACTGTTTTTGTCAGAGAAGAGATCTGGCGGGCCCTGTGCCGCTGGTGTGAGATACCGGTGCGAAATGGTCCCGGTGTCACCCGCCGCAGTGGCCGGGCAACAGTGGCCGGGCAACAGAAGCTCAAAACAATTGCACATAAAGTGATTAATCTGCCCCTCATCGCGCCGTGCAATAAAGACCTTATTAAAAGATGGAAGGGGGGTGAATTATTAACTCTACAGCTAACAGGTTCTCAATGAACTGCAGCACAGGTTGGGCTGAGGTGCCGGGCCTGGCGCGGCCCTTCCCTTGGGAGGCCCCGGGAAGGAGCCCGGGAAGGGCTGTGGGGGCTGTGGCGGCCGCCGGGCTGGCAGGGAGCTGGGAATGCCCTGCCGGGCCCGGGGCGGCAGCTGCCGGCCCGGGGGAGCCCACAGGGGTCATCAGGCCCCACCAGCCCGAGAACCAGAGCCTCAAACCTTCTCATTCGTGAAATGCCAAGGCTGGAAATGTTGGTTGCTGGCAGCATGATGCTGGTGGTGGCAAGGCTTGTCAGAGGCCGCAGTAATGAAAAATAACTGTTCCTGTCTTGAAGTGTATATAATTTATACAAGAGTAAATCTGAATATAAGAAGCAGGGAGCTGAAGGAAACAGCAAAGCACTCGTTCACTCAGGGAATGCACATGGGCACAAGGACAAAATACCTGGCCTGAATTTCAAGTACAAGATTCAGTTCTCATGTTCTTATCATGCAGTCAGAGGCCAGATTCAGTCAGCTTAATATTTAGCCACGCGTCCTGGCAAAACAAGGAACACTTTATTCTTTCTTTGGAAGGTCATAGTAGGCTTCCTTTATAACTCTACCTCTAAGTTACACGTACAGTTGTCTCAAAGAGCTCTTCAGGCTCTGGATAGATTACAAGTGTCAATTTCCATTGACATTAGTGGTTCTCAACGCCATAAAATCTGGTAGGATTCATCCAAGTCTTGATATTTTCATGCAATGGAGTGCTTTTTACAGGCATTTATAATGTGTCATAAGAGTATCATGCAGGGAGCTAACAGGGTTACCTACTATACATTATCAGTTTCGGCTTTCCTCTCCCATCCTTTCTCTGTGGATGTAAAAAGCAGTTGGAAAAATAAGATGCTGAACAAAGAGGCCTAAAAAGAGCTAAAAAAATTCCCTCTACAGGAGTGCTGTTGCAGTCCATGCAAAGTTACATGACACTGAGAGATATTCTGCTTCTCTGTTTCCAACTGTTCAGAAAAACTATATGCATCTATAAGATGCATTGCATGATATTCAGGGACAACAAATTGTCACAAGCTTGTTACCAGTTGTATCAAAATGAAGTAATCTGGACCATCAAGCAACGTCTAACAACCAGACACATTCTTCCTTTAGGCCCACTCAGAAGCTAATGAATTGCTGACAGTACATACATTTTCTATTCAGGGGATGACCAAAGATAACCTTGCTTCATTTACAAGAGTTTCCAGTTTTATACTTGAAGTAGTTCAGCTGAAGGCACAATAATAGTATGACTGCAATATAGTACAGCTAAGAACTCACATTTTCGATGCTTCAGAAGCACATTAAGCAGCTACCTTCAACATTCTATCCACAGTCTTTCCATATGTTTTTTCTGCACTTCAAATCCAGTTTTTAACCTATCATTGGCCGGAATTTTAGTGTGTTTGTGTTTGGGTTTTTTTCTACATGCAAGGATGTGTGTCTTTCAACTATTACACATGATATTTTGGCACAGTGGCCACTTGTAGATCAATCCAATTGCAGCAAAATCCAGTCTTCAGATATTTGAGTCCTTGAACTAGCCAAGTCAGGGGGGAAAAGTTAATGAAAAACGTTAGAAGTGTTGATACAGGAAATAGTCGTTCATTACAATGTCTGCTGTTGGCAGTTCCCTGGGACCACCTGCTGTTGGGGCACAAGGAGCTGTATTTTGTTGCTTTCCATAGCTTACCTGCTATGAGACATGCTACAGGGTGTCTGCAGCGGGTCAGAATCCACTTGGAGGTTTCATAACCATTCACCAGGCTTTTTCCTGTAGTGATTTTCTTAGAACAAGACACAGCCCTGTCCATGTTCCCACAGCTCAAGTTTCACTTTTTGTCTCCAAGAGATAATTAGCAGGTGGGGGGAAGGATTGTTTCAAAATAATGACTGTCTCCATGGAGAAAGCAGTTTCTTTCATACAACAGGAAAAGCCATTAGGATAGCTGTGAACACAGACTGGGAATTAGGAGTTACTTTAATTTTATTAGAAATTACAGCATTGCTGATCTTTGGGGCTTTGCTTAAATTTTCCATACATATACTAGAGTAATAATTATCTACCTCTAGTGTATCTTACACAAAATCATCACTGACGGATTTTTGCTAATTTGATATCAAGGAAGTTTCTTCTGCCACTGTCAGGTATTAAAACTTTTATAGTGTGTCCAGCTCAGTTGTGTGTTGATTCCTGAGTACTCATTGCTGCAACTACTCTCCTAGTGAGGATGATCTTTGTCTAAATAATATTTTTACATGGTCTAAAATGCCTCCTTTTTTGTAATGGAGTTTTCTTTCCCCCACAAGACCCCAAAAAATGTTGTGTTTTGTGGGGGAAAAAACTCATAAAATGGATGCTTTGTTCTCTTTTCAGACCTTGTCATCTATGTCACTTACCCCCACCAGTTCAGATCTCCCCTCTTACATAGATGGTCTGTCAGTGAAGTATGCTAAAATGAAGTCAAGTAAGATCTTATTTTTAGAGAGCAATACAAACATGTAAAAAAAATCTGTCAACAAAATTGTATCCCATATGAGAAGCAAATTATGGAGAAAGGTTAGGAAATATGAAAGAAGTCTGGGGAGAAGTATGGAAACTCATTGTACCATACCAAGCAGAGGTAAATGAAACTGGAGAATACATTAACTATTAATAAAGAAGAGGCAGGTGTTAAAATGGTGATAATAATAATGCAATATTCATAGCTGTATGAAACAGTTATGAGTAGCTGTACTACTCCTAACTATATGAAAACATCTGGTATCTATCTTCCATTTGAAGCTTTTTGTCAGTGAGGCTCAAACTTCTTTAGACTTGGGAGTATCATAAAAAAAAAAAATCTAGATACTAAAAATGTATGGTTTAATGGTTTAATTTCTTGAGCCTCCTGCAAGACCTGTATTGAGATATAGTCTTCAATGTAATTTTCAATTAGTCTTCCTATTTAAAAATATCATCACTGAGTACACCTTCTGTGAAGAGGTTAAGTCAACAAAACTTATGATGAACTCAAACAGCAATAATAAGAAACTATTTTCAGGCCCTTTCATAGTATAAACAAGTTATTTTGTCTTGGGTGTGTGATTTCAAGTTCATGGATCCAGTTGTTACGTGGGTGCATATTCATTCTTCTACTAAAGGCAATGCATCTCTTAGCAACAACTGATATTAACAAACTTAGTTCTGTATCTTCCAGTAGCGCAGCTGTCATGTATTTGCAAGGTACTAAAGTCTTAGTTGGAAGTATAATCTAATTCTGTCTCAGTTCTGTTTGGTAGCTGAAGTTAAAAATATCTGTTTACGCCCACAGGAGAAGAATAATGTAATGAGTTTTTCCTCCATTTCATGTTCAACATCTAAGCAGCACATGAATTTTTGCACAGGATAATATTCACATACAAAAGATAATCAGTAGAAGAAATTGTTGTATAGACACTAGCACCCTATGTGCTACACTTACTAATTGGGTTTTTTTTCCCCAGTAGAAAATTACAATGCTAGAGCTTACCATATTGTTTCCTGAGTTGTAGGCTCCCTAAGATTTGGTTGGCTCTTAGGTAATCTAAGGGCATTAGTCAACATCAGCCTGTCCTTGAATAAGGAAGGTAAATCATGTTATGCAATACCACAGTACCTGAAAGTCGGGTTTGACTTCTGTCTGGTACATTTCCATTATTTGTTTGCTTTGGATACTATTATACAGTACAAGAGCTGCTGTACAGTTAAAATCAGTGGCACTTTCCAGTGACAGCATGATTTTCTATACCTGCCATCTTTTAAATTTTTGGAAGAAGTAATTATTTTGAGATACTTTTGTGTAATTTTATCTTCAGACCATAGCTCAATGAGAACTAAAGGGCAGAGGAGGTACAGAAAGTTAGTTCAATATTACAGGTTTTAAAAAACGTGTGCACATTATATTAGAATAAATTAATGATATTATTTTACTATTAAGTATCGTAAAACATTATCATATTTATTATCTTATTTTATATGTACAGTTCTTTCCCTGTCAGTTATTTTGAATATTTTTATCAAGGCAATGCTTTTTCTGTGGCTGTTAGTGACAGTCTTTTTCTGCCCATGGTCTGATCTCCATTTCTCAGTGTCAAGATTTCTTCAAGATTCATATCTTGAATAAAATGCCAAAACTAATGCTTAAACTGCTGCCTCTGCTGGAGTGCAGATACCTGAACCTCTGACACCTGTGGTGGAAGAAAAGCAGCAAATGGCCTTCTCAATATCAACATGACTGAACTCAGGGATGTATGGAGCATTTCCCCATAATTAAATTAGCAAGGAGATTCCTAAATCTTTTTAATTCCAAGTTGCTTTATCACAATCTTCATCCTGAAGAGCTGGAAAAAAAGGTTTTGTAACATCTACTTTCCTCTTTTTTTTTTTTTTTTTAAGTTGTTTAATGGGTTTAAGCATTGTAGAGTAAGAGTGCAGCTGCCTTTGACTCCATCCTCAGCTACTTCCTCAGCAGAGCTGAACCAGACACGAGGTGTGAAGGGAATAGGTGGAAGGAAATTGGTGGAGAAAATGCAGATGGAAAAACAGTTGTGAAAACTCCAAGTCATGAGTTGAGAATAGAAGAGCATCTGGGGAGGAGGGTCTCAGCACCTAAATATGATTTCCCTGCACCTAAGAATGAAATTCCCAGTATCAAACAGAAAGTGGTTGGTGTTTTATGTCAGAAAATATGTTACCTCTAAAAATTAGTTTCCTAATGTATAAGTTTCAGTCTACCATTTCTTTGTATGTTTCAGATCCAGGGAGCAGAAGTGAAATCCCAAATTTACAGTGGCCTGGGCTTGAATTTACAGTATGAGTTTTCAGTCATGCTGAACCCAAGTGGAGATGGAAATCTCTGTTATAAGAATCATTAGCAATCAGGATTGCTGTAAACAGTCCTACTGATTTTAATAAGTTGTAAATCCCAGTCAGCAAGAACATTTCTGTTATGATCAAGTATGCAGATATGTACATATATACAAGCTTTGTGCCTAAATTAGATTGTGAGATCTCAAGATAAGATCTTAAGTCTCTCACTTTTGGAAAGCATCTCTACTCAGGAGTGGAATTCAGGAATTCAGTGGTGTTATATTTAAACAGAAGGGAAAGTGCTCTTCTGATTTTAGGCAGTAAAAACGTGTTATTTAAAAATGTTGAGCTTTCTGTAGCACCAAATGAATCCTTAAGAGGTGCTGGGACCCCTAACCCCTGGTTTAGATTCTTATTTCTGAAAATCATGGCTCATTTTGTAATTATAGTTGCACATGAAAAACATGAACCATAGCATATAAAGGAAAGGAAATGTATTGCATATAAATGTATAACTAATGGCTCTGAGACTAAACCTTTAGTCATTTTAAGTCAAAATAAAGCCATGACCTTCAGTGGACTCATGCGGTTTTCATGACGTTGGGACTGGATTTGAATTATTTGGAGTTTCAAAGAGCTGCTTTATGTTTAAAATAATTATTATTTGCTATCTAAATGATGCTGTGATAGATACAGATCACCTAATCTCTTACAATACAATTGTCAAATATGACAACAGCTTTTTGATCAGATTCAACTGATTTAATTCCACAGTTCTATCAATAAGACTGTTACAGCATCAAGGGAGTAATTATGTCACACACCAAAGTGTCTATAGTAGCATGATGAGGTAAGAATACATTGTCAACTGGAACTCAGAATTTCCCATCTTTTTCTTGCTCAAGATTTATGTTTTGAAGCAGGCAATTTTCATTTGGCAGGCTCTGCACAAATCCCATTACCATTTGGAACTCCAGGAGGATTGCTCTATCTTGATGAATAACAAGATGCATTGGAATGTGTTTGGGATTTCTCTTCTAGACCTGGCAGATCTTAAAGAAAGGCACTTACACTGAAAATGCTTGATATTCCTGCAAAGTAACCCTACCTGCCCTACATTTGCATCAACTAGCCGAGCATTAACTAAACATGTTTTTCCTTTCCATTTTCAAATTATTATTGTTGTGGGATCCTGTTACTTACAACAAGTTATATGCACCAAAGCATTAAGAGTTGATAGGACTCGCAGAGAGACATGAAGAGTAAAAGCTGAGATTCTGTCAGTCACTGAGTTCACATTTGGAACATCAGAATATGGAATGTAGGTGTTGGGGAAACCATCAACTAGTTAAAGAATCCAGCAATTTAATTGAAACAATATGAAATTGATTCCTTTTTGGAAAATCTTTTGAAAGCACATTTCCAAACACAAGTAGCTGACTAAGAAAAGGTCCTGAAAATGATGTGTCTTAACACTATTACATTTGAAGTACTGTCAGCAGTTCTGTTACTGGGATTTACTGTGGAGTACTAGATTAACTTCTAACCCAGTATGCTGGTTTCATTTGGCATGGGTTTATTAGCAAGGGAGGGGCCCCAGAGGTGGCTTCTGTAAGAAGCTGAAAAGCTCCCCCAGCTCCAAACCTCTGGGCAGCTGAGCCACCAGAGAGACAATGGAGGCACCCCTCTTATTAACATGTGAAGCAGGGGAAAACCTGAGAACAGAGGAGGGCAGAGATGAAGAGCAGTGGTGGAGAGCAGAGCTGAGAGTAATGTGGGAGCAGAAGTTACCAAGCTCTGTGAGCATGGAGGGAAAGGAGGTGCCTGAGCAGAAGTTCAACCTGCAGCCCGTGGTGAGACAGCAGGCTGTGCCCCTGCAACCCATGGAGGACCATGGCAGAGCATCTCCTGAAGGATCACGGTGGAACAGATGTGGACCTGCAGCCCATGGACCTGGACCTGAAGCTGTGGAGGACCCCATGCCAGGGGAGGTGATTGTTCCCAAAGCAGCCCATGACTCTGTGCAAAGCCCAGGCTGGAGCAGTCTGTTCCTGAGGGACTGCACCTCGTGGGAGGGACCTATGTTGGAGAGGTTTGTGAAGGACTTACTCCAATGGGAGGGACCCCATGGGGAAGCAGGGGAAGACTGTGGGGAATTCTTCTCCCTGAGAAGGAAGGAGCAGTAGAAAACAACAGGTGACGCACTGACTCTAGACCCCATTCCATGTCCTGTTCTGCTGTGGTAAGGAGGCAGAGAAATCAGGAACAAAGTAATTTGGGTCCAGGAAGAAGGGAGGGATGGGCTAAAGTATTTAAGCCCTGGTTTTTGTTTTGTCTTTGTCCTATGTGCATCTGATTAGCGATAAATTAAATTTATTTTTTTTCCCCAAGTTGAGTCTGTTTTGTGACCATAACTGGTGAGTGAACCCTCCTTGTCTTTGTCTCAACCCATGGACTTCTAGTTGTCTTTTTGTCCTCTCCATCCAACAGTGGTGGGGGCAGGGCGGAGGGGAGGTGAATGAGCAGCAACATGGTTCTTTGTTCTTGGTTATATCCAAACCATGACACTCAGCCTTAAGAATATGTTCTTCTTTACAAACTAATTACTTGTTTTGCCCTAAAAAACTTGCATTGATGTTCATGCATTTGTTTACAACACCTGCACACAGACATGCATGTTCACAAAACCAGGTACTCATACATTTTATAAAGCTGTTTATAAGCAAAAAGAACCCTAGACAAGCAATTACCCAATCAGCTTGCACAAAGATGACTCCCATGCATACAGATATTTTTGTGGGCATTAGTCAGCTGCTGGGTTATGATAACTTGATCCAAAGTCTGACTCTGGCGTTATTTTAGTGACCAGGATGCGCTATTTTAGTTCTGTGTTATAAATCCCTATAATACAATTGCTGACAGAACCTTTAGGACAGCATTGCTGACAGATCATTTATGATCATTATAATTTGCGAGCAGATGATTTATTAATTCAACTCAGGAATAAATACTTGATACATACATTTTAATAATTTCAGTCCTGCCCAGCCAGAACAACCCCTTTCCAAATGACTGGAAGTCAGATGACTCATTCCCTCCTTTATGTTTTCCCCTGTTCCCTCCCAGTACTGTTGTATTTCACAATCCACAACAATAATTCTCCAGTTTCCTTAAGTGAGATTGTTTGAAATCATAGAATCACAGAATTTTCAGAGTTGGAAGAGACCTCAAGAGATCATCTAGTCCAACTCTGCCATTAAAGCAGGATCCCCTAGAGCACATTACTCAGGGCTGCATCCAGGCAGATCTTGAATATCTCTAGAGAAGTAGACTCCACAACCTCCCTGGGCAGCCTGTTCCAGTGCTCTGTCACCCTCACAGAAAATAAGTTTTTTTCTCATATTTAGATGTGACTTCTTATGCTCCAGCTTGTGCCCATTGCCCCTTATCCTGCCACTGGGATCTACTGAAAAGAGCGTGGTTCCATCTTCCTTACACCCACCCTTCAGATACTTAACATGAAATCAGAAAAATTATCAATTAAAGTAAAAAGTGTGAATGCCTGAGTGGATGAACGCAGAACTGTTGTTTTAGTTGCAAGCAGGATACTTTCTGGTAACATACAAAGCTCACTGAAAAAGCTATTTAATAGAAGTATTTCACAGTTCCAGTAAGATGGTTACCATGTATGTCCTTCCACAGAGCAGAAGCATACATTTACAATGGAGTCCATGGAATGGACAAGCAAGACTAATAAAACAATATCTGAGAACTACTAGAAAAAAAGGTAATAATGTTCCCAGAACTACTGTGTCTTCTGATATATTTTCCTACTCACAGCATGTTTCTGGTTTCTAATACTGTGATTGAAGATTGCTCATGGTGCCAATGGTACCCTTTTTTCTTACAGTGGGCCTCCATGGCAGATCTTGTTCTCATCTCCTTAGCTGTGTTTAGCTTGTGTCCTCATTAGTCAAATTTTTAAAACTTTGCCTGAATATTATTATTGGCCTTTGAGACCTCTAGCCCAACTGAAGTGTGTGGGTGTGATGCTTGGCTGAGTCAGTCACACCATCAGCATTGTAGTGTCCTGAAGGCACAGCCAGGAGTTGAGTGTTTCACTCTGGAAAATAACTGGTGGAGGAACACCCTCCCATTTGTTTGCAGCAAGTGCTTAAACACTGTGATGCTAGAAGCCACCTCTTTTAGGAAGCTGAGGAATAAATTCATCCTCAGCCAGCTCTTTCTGTGCAACAAAGCCTGATTTCCATGGGCTTTCAAGGAAGTAGCTGAGCAGGTGATTCAGCATTGAGAAGGTGAGAGCACTGTGTCATTCTGTGTCAGAGGCAGCTGGAGGTGACAGTTTTGCAAGAGAGCCACGTGTATTTAGAATTGTAGATCTGTGTTGATGACACACAGACTTAAAAACTGCAACTTAAATTCAGGAGTGGGTTAACAACTGAATTTATTTTGTGAGAAATGGATTTCCAGTTTGGGAGCAGCACTAACAGTTAGGCATTTTTCCCATTTACTAAGTGTAGCTATTCATTTTAATTTGCATAAAGAATATGGATATGTAAGTCCCCAATTACTTTAAAAGCAGTATTGCAACTGATACAGTGAAGTAATTAGTTCAATGAGGAAATGATATTACATAGTGGAAAGCCTACTTTGCCAAGGTTCAATTTGTTGACATTTGAATCCAACTAGAAATGAAATGCATAGGACAAAAAGTAGACTATTTTAGTAAAAAGCCATCTCATCAATTTGGAACAAATGATGAGCATGCCTGCTTCTCAGCCAGAGGGGGTAAGTAAGGGATTTCTCTGCAGTAGAAGACTGAAAAATGACCGTTTAAAACATGAGGAGAATCTAAGTTTGTTATTAAAGCATGGAGAATCTACACGCTCCTCCAGATATTCCAGAAGTAGAAAAATTGTTTTTGTAGTACTTTTTTGCTATATATAAAATTAGGATAAAACTACATACGCCAGCTTTTCATAGAACTGTGATTCTTGGTTCAGCAACACCTGTTAATCTCTGAAATCCTCAAATAGGAAATACAACAGGAAGGCAAGTGCCATAACTTTGATTTACATCTGGATTTCCTTTGCTGGATTGTTGCAATTGTTTATATACTGTCATATAAATTTGTAGCATCTCCCCTACAAATAAAGCACAACAATATTTTGTTCCAATAATTTTCCTGTCTAACTAGAGATTATAATAATAACAATTCAAGTGATAACAATACAAAGGAATAAAGAATATAGCTGTAAGAGGTGACAAAACTGTTAGTATTCTATACATATTACCTCATCCAAGTAATAATGAGAATGTAAAAAGCACCTTTTTTTGCAAGTTTTTCTTCCTTAGTACAAGAGAGATGTGAATGTTGCTGATATAACAGGTAAAAGTAGAATTATTTAAATTGTCCAAAACATTCTGACTTTCAGTTGTTCTTTAAAATTGTAGGGGTTTTTAATCTTTTTTATCAACACCAGCTTGGATTTAAAATATATAGGCCCCGGATAAAGTTGTTTTTTGTGTGTTCTCCTAGAATCATGTAAGTAGTCACAATAAATTGACAAGAACCATAGATTCTTATTCTAATTAAAGACAGTGGTGGTATCTAGGATCATTCATATCAGTGTTTGATAAACAGCTAGAAATAAGCTAGTAAAGGTTCATTTTGTCCTCTAGACATTATGTAATCATGCCTGCTGGAAATACGATATAAATATTTAAAAAATTGCTTGAAAGCAGAGGGACTGTCTCCACAACTGAAATTCAGTCAATATAAGGGTAAAGGAAAGCTCCTTTAACAGCATATAGCTATGCTACACAACCATTTCAAATAGAAAATGAAGGCATAATATTTGTAATTGCATTTGTAAAGATTAACTGAAAATTACCAGTTCTGTGGTAAGGTTTTTAATCTTTATTCTTTTGAACATTAACCAAATTTTATCTGATGTGAGTTAGAAAAATCTGCCTGTAAGAACATTTTTTATTCCAGCCTGGTAAGCTTCAGGACTTCTTGCTCTTTTCTTCTGTGAAGTGAATTGAGATTGAAGGTTGAGTGCTGGAGAGAGAATCATAGAATCATAGAATGTACTGGGTTGGAAGGGACCTCTAAAGGTCATCTAGTCCAACCCCCCAACAATAAGCAGGAACATCTCACACTAGAACAAATTACTCAGAGCCTCATTAAGGCTGACCTTGAACGTCCCCAGGAATGGGACCTCCACCACCTCTGTAGGCAACCCCATTTCAGTGACCCACCACCCTCATATTAAAGAACTTTTTCCTAATGTCCAAAACTTTTTCCTAATGTCCAGGATACTGCCTCACAGTAAGTAGAGGCCTCATCAGCCGTTGCAGTGCAGATATGTTTATCCAAAACATGGGCAGATTTTATTAATTCCAGTACAATGTGTCTTTTAAGGACTACACAATGAGAAGCCACCAGTATTTGAGGAGATAGCTGAAGAATTCTCCATGTAAACACAAAAAGTGGCTGTGTGCTGCCTTTCCATATTTGCACTCCTGTGAATGAGCTAGGTCAAATAGAGGACTAGCTCTGGCATGCCTCAGCCCTCTGCTATATTCTGCTTTTGCCCCTTTTGCTTCTTTAGCAAAACTAGCACTAGTGGATGCTGGTCTCTACCTCATGCTGCATCACAACCCAGATCAAATTGGAGGTAGTACCAGGGCTTCTGACTTCAGATGGACTTCTGCCTTCATGTGGTCTCAGTGGCTTTCTTTCCATCAGCAGTCAGAAACAGGAGGTTGCTTCTGAGTCTCTCACCCAGCCAGCCACCCCTTCCTAATTTGTAAGTTCTGCATTTATGCCATCTTGAGGAGAAAAAGTGCAGAGACTGGTCACTTCTTTGATAAAGAGATTCCATTAAGTTTGAGTACACATTCTCTATATGGGTATTTTGGAAATATTAGTGATGTAACCTGTTGAATCTGCATACCTGTAATAATGCTAACAAGCCAGCAGTATGTGTTGACATTAAGTGAATAACATCTTTGATAATAATACAAAGCATTGTTAGCTGTGGGAAAAAGCAGCCATTAAATATAATCTGTATTCTAGAGACTTTCCCCAGGGAGGTTAACAAAGAACAACTGCAGGGCAAAACCCAAGTGCTCCCCAAAACACCTGGGTGCAGCTAGTCATGTTGACAGACTGAGTCTGCCCACTGTTTACAGAGGTCACTGCAAGACATGTAAAAGCATTTGTGGGTGAATATTTGGCATAGGAGAAAAATATGCTCTGGGTAGTCTATCACACTGCCTATGGCTTGAGCCCTGTAAATTCTGGGGGCACAATGAACAGACAGGAAAAGTTATGGGAGACATTTAGAGAAGGCCAGTGTACTGCAGGGGCTGCACACACCCGTGGTGGGATATATCCTTTTGAATTACGGCATTTCTTAGCTCTCTGTTGACCTCAGGGACCCTCAGATCAGAACTCTCTCCACTTCTCTGTTGTACTGATGCATCCAGGCTTGTATTTGTGAGTAATCATATGATGTTTAAAAATGCATTTTTCACTGCAGTGTAATTTTTATTTTAAATGAGGACTTCTACCAGTCCAATATAGTTGCCAGTGAAGAGTACTTGCCAGCATCTGAATTATCACACTCTGTGCTATAATTCTGATGTCCCTATAAATTTTTTTGCTTTTTTTCATCTTATCAGGACAATTTCTCTTTGGAAGACTTACTGTGAAGAGATTCCAAAGGTAACTCGATTTTTAAAGAAAGCCTGAAATTATGTGGGGAAATATGAAATAAAAAGGTGACTATGCTTCTGGAAAATACTTAATAAATTTAGTACAAAGGTAAATGGTTTTGGTGCTGATAAACTCAACATTTATAGTACATAATCAAAATGAAATTCAACTCATACACTTAAACAACTAACCCGTAATATTTTATTCTATGCTGCCATCTTGTGACTGTAAAAGTAAACGACTTGCTAGCATATAATAGCTAGAATACCAGGCCTTTTAAATGCGACCTGAACAGTTTGGTAAGGATCTTTTATTGGAATAGTCTTTCTGTTCTTACATCATCAGTGCATACTGAAGCAATAGCAGAGAAAGAACAGAGAAAATATTTTGGCAATATTTCTGCTAATGCAGTCATCAGTGAGGAGTTCCAAGCTCGGCCATTGTGGATAGGATGGTTATGCAGTGAAGTCATTGCCGTGAACATTTCTGAGAAGGAAACATCTGTAAGCATCCAGTAAATCAATTCCTGCCTGTGGAAAAACAGATCCACCAGGCAGCCCTTCTTTAAAATTCTCTGGAGAAAATACCAAGTTAGCTTTTCCATGACTATGGAAAAGCAACATGAAATAACAGCTGGCCTTTAAGTTCCCTCTCCTCTCTGTAACATAAAGAAACAGACATTTAGCTTGGGATGAGATTCAAGATTGAATAAGATGTTATATAGCATTATATCCTGCTGTTCCTGCAGCTTGGCTTTGAGGAGCCTATTGAAGATGAGTGAGTGAGAACCAGTAGAGAAGGTGCTAAGTGTGCAGTAAGATAGGCAATACCATGCACTGCATCATCAGCACAAAGCAAAGCCAACCTGGAAAGCCTCTGGTTTTGGTGATGCAACTCAGGACAAAGTTTTGTACATGAGGGCACAGTAGCTTTACAGAAATGGGTAGATGGTAGAGGAGATACTTATTGGTTGCATTTGAAAAGGGGAGACCTTGAAGGGCATAGAACTACATGCAAAGAGAAGAATCTGCTTTCTATCAGCAAAGGAAATGAAAGAGAAATGGAAGACCTGAACAGAAAAGAGAAACTTCAGTTTTACCCATACTGTGTTGAAGCTGGCAGATTGAAAGGTTAATTAAAGATGAGTGGACCTAAATGTGCCTAAATGTATTTTGAACAAAAATGAAGCCTGACAGATTCACTCCTTCCCAGGGAAATGCACCTATACTGAAGAGGAGGAACTGATGGTTGAATGAATTTGCAGTGTGTAGCTCCAGTTCGGAAGTTTGCACAGGGAAGGGTGAAAACTCCAGTTGAAACAACCCCACATGATTGAAATGGTTTAAATATTTTCTATTTTAATTTGTTCACCTTCACTTCTGTTCAAACATTACCTGATGACTGTGAGTTAAAAAATAACATTATTTAGAAACTAGGTGGAGCTATTTGTTAGCACATGCAGTGAATTTGTTATGTTGCCCTGTGTGCAGAATAAAATACGTTTTACACACACAGATGGTGCATGTATCACCCATACTTCCTGATACATACATTTGCTAAATTTCAATGGATGCAGTGATACATTTTGTGCTGGATCTGAGAGCTCACGTACTGTGCACACAGTGTACATTTGCAGAGTGGCAGTTCTTTTTATGTTAGAAGGTGTTTTCAGACAGCTCGAAGAAAGCAGTGGCAACTAGTTAAGTGAGTGGGAGAGATGGCAATTGCAATGGAGATTAACTGGTGAGGAGAGAGATATTTTGAAATTACCAAGTTGTAGCAGAGCAATATATAAGATTAGTGTAGGAGGGGTGTGGCATTTAGCAGATCTTTTGAATATTCCACTCCATATAGCAAAGTAGAAACACACTGCCATTTATATGTGCTCAGAAAGAAAACAACAAGGTGGAGATTGAAAAAGGGTGTCAGAAACAGGGAATTAATCTCTTGAACCTGCATATTCCACGATGCTCCTGCTTTTTCAAGGTTTACTTTGATAAATTCTACCAGCGTAACCTGCTTTCTCTACATCTGCCCCTGGAGTTCCTGCACCTTCGGCAAAAGAAAGCTGTGCTGCTTTTGCCTATGCTACACCTTGGAAAAACTGGGAAGCTTCTACCTCTGCTGCTTCCATAAGAGCTTGAACTCACAGTAAGAAAGGTGTTCTGTGTTAGAGTTACTCAGTGCAACTGCTGGCTTTACAACAATAAATAAAATTATGTGGGACTGATTTTCTCCTGTGGGACTTTGTGACTGATTCAGTCACTAAAACAGGGCACTTGGCAAAGTAATATACCCCTCATCTGCCATGAGGTTGCAAATAAGTTAGAGGGTTCTCTAATGTATGACAATCTATTGTTAGTGTGGAGCAGTTAAGCTTATTATGGTTTTTATAGACCACAGACACTGATGATACTGCTTAATAGCTAATTAAATAGTCATAGTTAAGGTGGATGACATTCTGGTAAAAGATCTGAGAATTCAATCAGAATCATTTGATTGGGTCATACCATCATTTCAGTCCCACTGTTTCATAGAATTATAGAATCTGTTAGGGCTGGAAGAAACCCTTAAGATCATTGAGGTAAAATGTTAACCTAACATTGCCAAGTTCACCATTAAACCATGTCCCTACATACCTCATATACATGTCTTTTAACAACTCTCCAAGGATGGTGAATTAACCACTTCCCTGGACAGCTTGTTCCAGTACATGATAACGCTTTTAGGGAAAAAAAAATTATTCCTAATATCCAATCTAAATCTCCCCTGGCACAACTTGAAGCCATTTCCTCTCATCCTATTACTTATTACTTGGGAAAAGAGACTAACATTCTCTGGGTTTTCTCAGTTTCTATTCTCTTGATTTTGCAAAATAAGCATTATTTGGTAAAATTATCTTTCAAGTTTTCTGAAAGTTGGCAATGCTTGGAATACTGACCATTGGCTCACTTAACAGAGGAGGCTTCTCTGCTTTTTACACCTTTACCAAGTTAAAAACGTGGTAAGAACTTCCATTTTTGCTTGTGTTTGCCTTTCCATAAAGCTTACTTGCATAGCCTGAAATTTGCCTGAAGTCTTCTATTACTTCTTATGCCACTGTTACTTCTTAATTTCTCCTCCATAGCTCAAAGCTTTAATGTCCTTTTATAAACATACCCAGTCTATATATTTCTTCCCCTCTCTACAGTAATATTTTAAAGTCAGTTGTCACTTCCTTTTTCCTTTACTGCCTTAATGCTTCTTCATTTGTGCTGGTTTTGCCGTATCAGTTTGCAAGAGTCAAATAATGTTACTTTTTTTACTCCATACAATCCATCACACACTATCTTCTCTGCCCAGATTTAGGGAGGTCAGCAAATAAATACTTTTTCTAAGATTTCCATCTTCTGCTCAACTTTCATTAAAACAAAAGAGGTAATGCCCTCAACATTAGGGTTAAGAAGCAGAGTACATGAATATGAATGAAGTCCAAGGACTTTGATGAGAAAATGACCAAATAAGTATGCTCATACAGTAAGCATGTTTATACAGTAATACTAAAAAATGCATGTTTTCATCCACCCAGAAGCAGAGTGTTCTTCCCCGGGTTAGATTATGTTGGCTGAATTCAACGTAGGTAGATAGGAGTAATGCAACAATGTTTTCACAAGTAATTTTCAAGAGGTGTTAGCTGTTCTGCAATCTGTGTAAGAAAAAAGACAGGCATGTTATGAAGTTTTGCATCACCCACTGTAAATGATCTTTCCTTGGAACTAGTAGTAAGAGAGACTTCTTCTTTTGCCACTGGGAATTGCATGAAGAGACCAGAGCAGACAAGGGCAGCTTTTGAGTTTAACCCACAATACACAGGAGGAGAGCAAATTTCCAGTATAAAAAATTAGAAACGAAGGAAAATGCCAGTGGGTTGCCAGCATGAAACCTATCAGCAAACCTATCTAAACTGAAGTAAGAGTGCCAGTGCTCAAGTGACAGGTGGGAAAGAGAACCTTCTCACTGTACAACCACAACAGCACCTGACCACTCACTCTGTCAAGATACTGGTTTCTAGAGCTGGCCAAAAAAAATATTTGAGTGTGTCTGCTTTGAGGAAGTGGGAAAGGTGAGCTAATTGTCAGTGTTGACTAAGTGTCTGAAATGAAATTCATAGAAAATCTAATTTTTCAATTAGAGAAAAAACGGTTGAAGGGGACTAATGTATTCTGTATCAAAGATCCAGGCAGGTAGAGAATCAAGCACTATGCAGGCAGTTTAGAGAGAAATGTATCTTGTCAAAGTAAGCTGCAATAAGGCTTATTCAGCATGTACCAAGGGACTGTACATAGAGGAGGGGAAGCTACCAAGAAAGTATTGGACTGCTCAACTACTTGTAAATTCTCTAAGCCTCCAAGGACCATACTTATTTTTTCACTTTAGGTCATGGGACACCTGAAGTCCCATTTTATTCTTCTGAAGGAACATAAATCTGCATGTGAGGTTAAAAATCTCTTTCAAGTGAAACAGGAAGAAATAATTTCAAATAAAATGAAATATAACTTAAGTGTTTTGAAAATACATTCAGTATCAGCTGCTTGGTGTGGCCCTGGAGCAGGTAGTAGCTTACTGTCAGATACTCTGCTATGTCAGGCATCAGGGAGCAGCAAGACTTCAAGCTCCAGAGCTGCAGAAGGGTAGAGGCTTCGTTGGCACAGGCACAATCCCACTGCCCTGGAGCTTAAACGCAGGTGCTGGATCACGGCCAGAGGGTATATAGGGGATATCCCAGAAAAGCTTGTTGCAGCTCTTTCTCACAGGCAGCTGCTGTCACAGCAGCCTGAGCCAGTGGCACATCACTGCCCCATCCAGGCTGACCTGGGCCACAGGATCTGAACTCCTTGCACAAACCCCTGGTGCACACAGGCTCTGATGCTGGACACATTAGAGTTTTAATCAGTGTGATCAAGAGATGCTTCATTACCAAGGAAAAGTGTTTTGAGAAGTTCAGGAGCCTTGAATAACAAGGATTCATTAATCTTGATGAACAAATGAGTTTGTTTTAATAACTCAGTGATCAAGGACTACCTATGATTGCCCCAGTTGTTTCACTGCAGTAGCTCACGGTGGAGGCAGCAACTGATGCAGGTTCGCAGTTAGAGAAGACCAAGCCAGGTGGTGAAGAGCACAGAAGAAGAAGCACAAGCTAAGAAATTTGAGCTTGCCAGAACTGCAGCAGGAAGCATCCTTCTACAAGAACCTTCAGCCTCCTGGGAGGCAAGGATGGGCCACATTCCTGATCCAAAGCTGTGTTAGTTCATACAATAAGTTGATGGGTAATTACAGCATTGTTTGCTTAGATCTCATGCCTCTGCCTTGACAGATAAGAGTTCCTCATCTTTCTAAGCTGGAAGGGCCACATCTGTACTCCTGATAAGGGCTAAGTTGCAGGTGACTCTGACAACTCACTCTTCAGCAATACCTTATATCTAACTCCCGATATACTAAGCATGGGCAGAATTCATCACTGAACAACTACATTTTAAGCCTCCGTATTATCTATTATTTTATCTAATCTTAGCATTTCAAATAGGATAAGAGTAATTTATTGTCCTTCTGCCAAGTCAAGCTCTATCGCACTGCAATGTTCTTATTATCAAAATAGTTCGTTCAGTACCACATTACTCACTTCTCTTATTACATCTGGATCTACAAAGGCTTGAGCAATGCCTTGTGTCACCTAAAGAATTTATTTCTGTGCATACACAAGCAGAAGAGCTGACAGGCAAACACATGCCTGTACTGCATAGTCCCAATGCATAAGGTGAGTTTGATGCTTTACTAGAGGACTACAGCAAAACCACTTTGGTTACCTCCTACAGGACTGGCCAAGCTCTCCCCAGCCTCCTTCATACTCAAAATATTGTTCCTGGTAGTAGAAAAACTGAGAGCAGGATTCCTTTAAAGAGAATTTATTAAAATCTCATACAGTCTATGTAAAGGAGAAATAAAAGATTAAAGTCAGCACTTTAATAAAGAGTGAGGTACCTGAATAGACTGGTGGTCCCACAGGTGCTGAGCATCTGCCACTAACGTTAACTTCCAGAAGAACATAAACCAGGCAGCATGGATGAAAACTAAGCTCTTTTTGTAAGTACCTAAACATGCCAAGACCCAAGACTGTGCCCCATACTTCCCATCCCCTTTAACTGACCTCAGTTCAACTGACCTGCCTTCAGAACACTCAGTTACTGTGTGTTCATCACAGCCACCTAAGTTCAGGGCTGGACATTCACACAGCTATGCCAATTGGAAATACTCTCTCTCCCCCAGCTGTAGGCTACTTGCTTATGCTAGAGAATACTGTCCTCAGGAAGAATCTTGTCGGCATTTGCTAATCTGCTTCAGACAACCACAATTGGGTTAACTTATAAACAGCTGATGAAAGTGGTTTACACTAGCAGGGCTAAGTTTGCCTGAAGCATTTTAGCAAATCCACCCAAGATCCCTTCCAAGAGCAAAGACATGGGGACAGCTTCCAGCTGCTGGCTGTGGAAGTAGCTCGGGTAGAACAGGCACTTGGGATCTTGAAGAGTATGTCTGTCAATAGCCTAACTTGGAGTTATCTGAGACACTGGAAAAACAAAAATGAGTCACAAGAGCAACACTGAGTAAGGATAGAGTTCAACACTGAATGAGGATACAGTCCAGATCAAGAGTTTGTCTCTGATTTTTTTTTTACCATGGATGGAGATTTCAACTAGAATTCACTGCTGATGTCCAAATGTCCTTCAGCATCACAAGGAGACTAGTCCATAAAAAAAGTCTTTAATACCCCTACGATTACTGAAAGTGCCTGAGTTTCCAGCTTTGTAACCCAAATAACTTTTTCTGCTCTATGATTTCAGAAGACAAAAGAAAATCAGAACCAGCAAATAGAATGTAGAATATAATCTCTCTTCAGTAAAAATTTGCCTGTATTGCAGCTCACAAATATATCTGTTAGCTTTCAGGCATTATTTGCAGCACCAGTGTCTGCCTCTTCTCCTTTCCTCTCAGTAGGAAAATGAAAAGCTGAAAAACAACTGTTCCTTTTACGTCTCTCCAACATCTAATATTTTCACCTCCTTAATCAAGTATATGACTCAGTCCTTGTATCCATGTTTTCACAGTTGTGGTAATCCAGCATTCTTTGGGCTGCCTTTTGCTTTTTTCCAAGATATATTATTACCTCCTGTATATTATGTTCTTTTCCCTCTCACTATGTTTCTGGCACATTGCATGCCCCATGTGCTGGATGAGAACATTATCTGATTCCATGGTTGTAAATAACTGTTAATAGATTTAGATTAATGCCAGATTTAGCATAATGCTACTTCTACAGCTATCTTTCAAGTTTGTGAACACGGACTGGCCTCATCTGGGCTGGTTTTGACTGCCACAGTGCTTTATCCTCCCCCTGTGGCCACCATCTGAAGACTTAACCCTTCAAAGACAGGAAAATAACATCTATGAAGCAGCAAAAATCAGTAATATTCACTGCTTATTCACACACCTCCAGAGAGCCAGTAACATCCTGCTTGATAGGATGTTTTTGCATGTTATCTCCAATTTGTATTGTATTAGACACCAAAGCTAGTACCTGACATCTTTACATGGTCTGATGTATTCTCCTGCAGACATGCTCACTGGTTATTAACTGGATAAAACCTGATATTAACTTGGCTTTGTTTAATTTCTAATGTTATTTACTCTGTGATAACTGACTAACCTCAGTTAACATTGTGAATTGTTTGCCCTGTAACGACCAGATATTCCATTACATTATGTAAATTATTTGCATAGTGATTATGATTTAATGTTATTGGTAATTAGAATTATTTGCTTGCTGGTAATGCTGTATAAATGATCTACCATTAATCACAGGGTACACCTTACTAAGAGAGCTCCAATGAGGAAAGCTGCAGTTTAATGTCACTAAACTACTGGTCTCCTCTGAGCTGTTGTTTTACATCATGGGGAGCTGTTTTCTGTATTTATTGATAATTCATAAAGACCTGGGGCTTTGCAAATGTCTTTATTCCTTGATGTAAGATATAATCAGACTTCGAGTCAGAATAATCAAAATGTGCAGTTGCTAAAATTTGCTCATCAAATTATTATGTTTGCTGTTTTAAACCGTGTCAGAAATTCCTCCTTTTGAAGAAGGAAGAAGATCTATAGTCCACAGCCCTCACATTAATATCCATAGAGTCAAAGGCACATCTTTGCCAAAGGAAAATTAAAAAAGGCAAAGCCAGTGAGACCCCAGCCAGCAGAGCACCATTTTTAATTCAGGAAAAGAAATTTCCCCTGGTACTCTCCATCTTCCACTGGAAAAAGCCAGCTGAGAAATGCTGCTGTTCATTCTTTTGCTCTTGCTGCTTCATATCCATCACTTTTTTAGGAACCACTTTTATTCACTGTATTCCTTGCAATGAACCACTAGTAAACTAGCTGGTGATAGGAACAACAAAATCACACTCAACATCCTTTCTACCCCTATTTTGTGTTTGCTGTGCCTATTCTGATTAACTGAGTGGCTGTTACTGTGTGAACAGAGAATCCCGCCCGCTTGAAATGGTGAGTGTCCATTTAGAGCTGTACCCTGCAGCCAGACCTCCAAGCTCTGCAGGGATGAGCCAGTGGGTATCAGCCAGCTGAATGCACACTGCAAATGTATGCTGACACTTTCTACATATCAAAACCACAGCAGAATCATTGATTACCAGGACTTCTCATATAGGAATTAGAGCTTAGGCACAATGCTAAGACTCAGAAAGGCAGAATTTAAGCTGTGCTCCCAAATCCAGCAGGCCATGAACAGGTACTTCAAGATCATGAGAAGTCTGATGAAGATTTTTACACATCCACAGTCAGTGCAAAACCTGAATGTTTTTTCTTCTCAGGTTCTGAAGTTATTTTAAATCAGACCTCTTATTAACTTATGTAAGATGACAGATTTATTCCCAAATGAGTGACATTCTGAAATGAGACTTATGCCTAGTAAAGAGCCCTTACTGTAAGTTAACTGCAAAACCTTCAGTGTAAATACTTCTGACTGTTTGAAAGAGACAGTACTGTATATGAAGTCTAAAAATACTTGTCATAACACTTTCTATAACTTCTGTGGAATAAAAACCTGTTTACCTATATAGTGATTCAGACAAATTGCAATGCCTGTTTACCATGCTAGAAGCTTGAATAGTCTGAAAGAAATATTTGTACTGAAAAGCTTTATTTAGAATCAAAAGGAAAATAGCTGAAGCCTACTGAACCAGAAAATGCATGCAAAGGAAGATCAATGTGAACAAAATATATTTTTAAATATTTTACAGCAGAAAAAAACCCAGAATCATTAATGATATTTTTAATTTTGAACCTCTGTTAGATTATGAATAATCTTGGTTTTGCCTTGAAAGCTTAAACAAAAAGACTACTCAGTTGTGCAAGGGAGAAGTGTATAATAGAGGAACATGAAGAATTTCATACATTTAAAAGGCTAATTGGTAGCTGATCAATGCAAATAAATATAGAATATGAATGACTTTGGTAAGCCTTTCTCATGGAACCTTGTATGCTTCAGAAAATCTGAACTATGAAAATTTAGTGAAAGATTTGGAAGACAAGTGTCCCTGCATTCTTAATTAATAATGAGGAAATAAAGTGCTGAATTTCAAAGTATTTGGTTATGTGTCTTTTGTTCCAGTCTTTATGCTTCATAAAATATCAACTGACAGAATTAAGCAGCCAAATAGTGAGAAATCCATTCATCAATATATTTGAAACATCACAGCTATCTTTGGTTAATCAAAATAAAACTGCTGTGTTTTTGCTAGGCCAAATAAAACTCAACAGTTCATCCCATAGCATTACACTTATCTCAGGGAAGAACATTATGTTTCTCCAAGTCTTTTGATAAACAAGGAACAATTGCCCTATAACAAGAAACTGAAGAAATGTTCTGTATGAGTTCTGTTCATTATAATTTTGCTAAAATAGCAGCAAATTACTTTTTCTATGAATGTTGGAAAGTGTTTTGCCTGTTGGCTCATCATTTTACTTATTTTTTTTAACTGCAAATGAAATCAAAGAGTATCTTGTCTTTTAATTTAGAGTTATTTTTTTTCCTCACAGTGTTTCCAACAAGTAAATTTCAGTTTAGGTTAGAATACTGCCATCCAGTAGACTGTAAACACTCTTACTCAGCTAAAACACTGGAATCACACATACGTGGGTGTTAGACTGATGCTATGGGTAGCAACAGAATAGCCAGTGCTGCAGGTGAGCTGTATTAAACCAAAACCATAGATCTGATTTCAAATGTGGGCATACAGAATCACATATTAGCTTTATCAGTGTCTATGATTTTTCCCCCCCCACACTAGGTCAATTAATGAGATTAAGAAATCCCATTAGTGAATTCCTTGGGTCTTTGCAGATAGGCACAGGAAATAGCAGGGAGCAGAGAAAGGCTTTGGAGGGGAGGGTTTCTTACAGACTTTGTGGTCCCTTATTTCAGGGACTATCTATCATGGAAAAACAGCCCAGCTACACCCATGTATTCCTTGTCCAAGAGTTGAGCTAATCTGAGTTTTCTAGCAAGACTTTGTATATGGGAGCAGAATGAGAAGACAGTGTAGTGGCTCAGAGGGGATGGACAGTGCAGGACAACCATGTATGCGATACCTGCTGTATCCCAGACCCCTCCTGACCCTCCTGGCAGTGGAAGA
>NW_009954194.1:987973-1020069 GCF_000747805.2 Chaetura pelagica | reverse complement strand
TCCTGCTGACAGACTTTGGGCTCTTTTTTTCTTGTTCTCTCTGAGGAATTTGGGAAGTTTCTAGTGATTCCTTTCTTCTTCAGGCTGAGAAGACACTGGATTCCTGCCACACTGCAGACTGAAAAATTGCCTCAGCAAAGGAAAGATAATTACATATACATATATACTAAAATACAGGCTGTACAGAAACTTACGTAGCACAAAACAGGGAAATAAGTGTGATAAAATACTGGCAGAGTTACTGGGTAATAGTTACTGAATTTACAAAAAAATTTAAAAGGCCACTTGCAAGGACACATGTGTATATGTTATAAAAATAAAACATCCGACACTCTCAGCAGTTTAATTCTGAGAAATACTGACTAAATTTTGCTTAGCCTTCAGCTGAGAAGTAAAAAAAAAAGGTAGCATCTTAGAGTTATATATAATATCACCTCAGTGCCTCCCTAATCCCTAACAGAAGCATTAATCACTGTGTCTTTGTCATGGCAGCAAGGCAGTTTGCAGTCTGTCTGTGTACTTGATTTATGAACAGCTGGTGGCCATTGAACTGCAGCAATCCACCAAAAAGTATTTTGTACTTCCTTCTACTTGGAGTATAAATGTTACAGAACACTGACATTATATTCCATCTAATATATACAAGGTCCTCAAGCCTATTTTCCTTTTTCTCTCAGTAGGTTATGAGTTTCACATGAAATGTGGAATTCTGAGATGTGGTGCAGATCCTTTTGGGCATGGGCTCCCAGTATAGCCAGACTCTACTTCACCTAGTTGCTTTGGAAGGAAAGGGAAGGGAACTAGATTTGCATTTTATTCTTCTGCAGATGCCTTAGAGGTGAGGCACTCAGCTTTGAGGTATCATTTAGAATCACCTAGGGGTCAAAGAAAGGCTCTTCTTTGGCCCCCTCCCTTACAAACAAGTAATAAGTCTTGAGTCCAAAACATGGGTCTCTAGTCTGACCCATGTGTGGTGGGAAGTGCCTGCACACGGTGGCTGTGGAAAGACCTGCTCTTTGTCAGTGTGCCCACTCTGTGTGGGTTTCCTGTTGTGGTCTGCCCTTTGGGGACTTCTGCCCATTTTGGATTAAATACCTGTGTCCTCCCTTTCTCAATGTTGTCTCATTCCTTAGGCCCCCTCTGTGCTCCAATCTGCAACTTTTAAAAGCCAGGACTAAGTCGAAATTTCTGTTAATCTCAAGCCTGTGGCAGTGCTGCAGGTTGCTGCATTCAGCAGTGTTTAGGAGGATATTGCTTTGTAAACCCTACTGTGCTGTTCACCATTGCCTGTAACAAAGCAGTCCTCGTTGGTTAATGGTGTCTAGAAAATAATGGTTAAAGCACCTCAAATTCTGAAGAATACATTAAGGGGGAAAAAAAAAAAAAAGGGAAAAAGAAAAAAGAAAAAAGCCAACCACTATAAAAGCTAGAGTTTTAAAAGCTTCATCTCATCTCTCTTGGTAAGAAAATGAGGGGGTGAATTCGCAAATATTTAAAGGGTGGCTTGAAGAGATAGTGCTGCCCTACAGGAGCTCCTCGCATCAAAGGGAGTGTAACAAGGCACAATGGGATGAAATTAAGCAATAATGCTAACCAGGTAAGTAGCCTTTTACCCTGGAAGTATGTTTCAAATGTTCATAAATGCAATAGTGATTGCAAACATATTTGGGGCAGGGTTCCTACCAGTGAGCTCTGCCAGGGATGTGCTGGCTGGGAGGGAGGGGAAGCTGAGCAGCACGGCCCCCCCCCCAGCTGGGGCAGGGCTGGCTCTCACAGCCCCCCACACCCTGCAACGGGCTGGGCAGTGTGCAGGAGGGGTCACTGCCCAGGGCACCTGCTGGAAGCCCTGACCCTTGTCAAGGTGAGATGAAGAGCTATTACAAGCTTCCACCTCAAAGAAGAAATTAAAATAGGGTAGGACCTGGAAGAGGGCTTGGCCCAGATGTCTCCCATGAACCACTTGGTCCAGAGCCCAGCTGGCTCCATAGGAGCCTGTCCCTGCTTCCAGGGTCCCTGCTTCCAGAAGCACCGCCTGTCCCTGCTCCCAGAGGCACCGGCTGTCCCTGCTTCCAGAGGCATCGCCTGTCCCTGCTCCCAGGGTCCCTGCTTCCAGAGGCACCGGCTGTCCGTGCTCCCAGGGCCCGGCGGCAGGAGGAGGCTCCGGGCAGCTCCCGGCCGGGCAGCGGGGACGCGCCGCAGGGCGCGGGTGCCCGCGCACATTCATTATTCAGGCCGTAACTATCGTAACTGATGAGAACGCATTACCAGCCCATTTTTAATGAGAGAGTGTTTGGGAGAAAAATGTGAGAGGGTAGCAGGGCTGCGGAGGTTGTTCGGGCTGGTTGGCTTTACCTCTTTGCGTTTGCTGTGATTTCTCAATAAAGAGCTTGTATTATCTTGATGTTTTTAAATCTTATTTTATTTTTAAATGAATGAAAATTTTTAAAAAAATAATGCGGTAAGGAGAAAGCAACTCGGCATCCACCAGCACCCACACGATGGAGCTCTCAGCTCAGGAGCGGGGAAGACTTTCTTTGTGTTGTCGAAAAATGAAACATTTTTACTCTCACCCTTTTCTAATTTTTATCTTTTGCTAATATAATGCAGATTGGTTTTATACATTATTTATGGAGCCCAGAACTGGTATAGGGAATGCTGTCACTCATTTTAATGATTTAGATATGTTTTTTATTATTGTTATACTGTACAGACTTTGGAAAACCTTCATTTGGATCCCATTTACAATACAGGAAGTTGCCCAAAGCTTGGATGTGAACCTTAATTTACTGAAATCCTTGTAAGGCTGAGAATATTTACTGCTGGCATTTATTGCTCCTCTGAGAGTCGGAGTGAGGGAGGGGCGGCGAGAGAAAGAGAGGAAAGGAAAGACAACTGTAGCTTCAGCCAAAAAAACAAAGAACATATGTTGGAGCTGTGCTGGGCTGTGTGACTGCAGCAACGGGGTAATCTGCCTCTGAGCCACCCTGCCGGGATGAGGAGATGCCTTACTGCCCCGGAGATTTAGGAGAACCCAAGCAGGACTTGTCTTTTGGAAGGCTGAGTCTGCTCTTCTGAAGTTTCTCTGTGTAAACTGGGTTTTGCTGCCGGTTGGGACACTTGGGATGGGTGTACACCACAAAGAATCGGGCCCCTTTTCTGCTGCAGCAGAAGTCCCTTTGGACTTCTCCCTGTGCTCTGCAAGACTGTAGGGTTTTATCTGTGAGGAGTGGCAGTGGTTCCAGGGGTGTCCAAGGGAAACTCGGCACAGGACCCCAGGCAGCACTGCCTGGAGCAGGGGAAGTGCTGCAGACCTGCAGCTGTGTTGCAGGGGCTGCAGAAGGTGACCCAGCAACCAGGAATAATGGAGGCTGGAAAAGATCTCTTATTTTTCCTCCTCCTTTCGTTTTGTACCTGCACAATAACAAGCCTATACAAGCTTTGATTGTTAAGAATTGCAGAGAAAAATATTCGTAGGACAGGGGCAATCTTTGCTTAGGCCACAAGTGCAGGTGATTTCATCCGTCTCCAGCATTTCAGAAAATCCGAGTTCTGCACTTTTTTTTTTTACTTTAAAGAAAAGCAAAGCAAGATTTTGAAAATAACTTTTTTAGGTATTTGCTTTATGCTCCCCTGTTCCTCCAGCCCTCTTCCATTCAGCTGCTTAACCTACCTTTCAACCAGTCTCTCTGGTGGCTTGTTTTTCCTATGCTGCGACAGTTAAAATGGCTAATAAAGCAGCTGGCGGGAGGATGAATTAAGGGATCATGCCAGCTATTGCTCCTATTGTGAAAAAAACCCACAACAACAGCGATGAAACTTTGATATGTCTACATTGAAACTTCCTCAGAAACCTGTATATTATTGACCAGAGATTTCTTAAATGGAAACACTGTTTTGTGAATCTCTGAAGAAATGCAGTATGTTTTCTGAAGAGCAGTTTAATTTAAGAGACTGCCTATTTAGATTAAATACCTACCACTCTTTGTTACTACTATTACTGATACAGCTTTGGACAATATAGTGTCATTGTTTAGAATTTAGTTATGTTTGCTAGAATTTATTACTGGCACTGTGAAAGGATCAGGGCGTTGCTCTACAAGGTATTCCAATGCATGGTGAGAAGATAGTTATTTCTTTAGGAGCTTGCAGCCAGAGTACAGACATATGGGAAAACAAGAGCAACTGGGAGATGGCAAAA
The DNA here is from genome assembly GCF_000747805.2 of Chaetura pelagica. NCBI lineage: Eukaryota > Metazoa > Chordata > Aves > Apodiformes > Apodidae > Chaetura > Chaetura pelagica. The sequence goes on along the minus strand of NW_009954194.1, from coordinate 1,015,871 downwards.
GCAGACAAAGTCAATCTGTGTAAAGCTGTCCCTCTCTTATAAATGATATAGTGCATGCAATTGTGGAGTGCACCCCAGATACAAAAGATTACTGCCAAGGTCTCAAATCTCAAATACAGCTCAGTTAGAGAACATGATTGAAGCAACACATAAAATTGGAAGGTCTGTGTTTGTGATACACTATCTAGATGCTTACAGTATAATTATAATCATAGCACCAGATTGTCTCCCCCATAAACACCTAGCATCTCTCCAGCAAAGACCTTCTGAAGTACCTCAAAAGATGTGCGGGTAGTTCAGATAGGAAATGTCTGCTTCTAGAATTAGGAAAACTGAAATGAAGAGAAGGGGTTTGGGACTGCTTGTAGAGCTGGAAGGTTAGTGATTCTTCTTTATCTCTTATTGTGTGAGTGGGAGAGTACCCATCTTGAAAAAAAACACTGGATGCAATTGTTCATTTTTACATTAAAGTGTCATTTCACATTAATTTAAAGGATTCTACTGCAAAATGTGGTGGCATAGTTTCATTTTTAATAATCCCATAATGACTTCGATTCTGAGAAGATTTTTAGGTGTTGGATTAGATAAAGAGAATGTGGAAATTTGATAATTAGAGCTGTTTAGAACAAGTTGGACAAATAGCTGTTAGGGATGACAGAGGTGTAGTTGATTCTCCCTTGAGGGAGAGGAATAGACAAGATGACCTATTTACTCTGTTTTTGAGGACTTGTGTGATACCAGCTATAGCTGCTTAAATGCAGAAAATATTCTGTGTTCAGAATATTTTCATATGAATAAAGTTCAACTTAACCTGATGCTAAACAATAAATTTGTAGGAATCATGTAATTATCTGAAATAAAATATAAATAATACCTAAAATGCCAAAGGAAGGTAAAATTTTAAGAAAATCCATAGAGGATAGCATGAAAAATGCTCAGAAAAGGCATCCAAGGAACCTCAGCTCTGCTGTATAACAACATTGCCAAATAAAATTATGCTAATGAGGGGCATTTTTATGTTTCTAGTTCCACATTCAAATGTTTGCCTAAAAATAGAAATTATCCTTTTTTCTTTTTGTGTCCTCATAATGTTCCCATTAAGAATATAGCCAGCAGCTACTTTTGTTAAGATCTGTGATCTCAGCTGCAGGAAGAACAATGGACACATGCTGTTCTTCTCAAAATGCCCCTGTGGATATAGGCTTCTTGTGCTCTGCTTTTTCATCATCAATTCTCTTCACACCAGCACCACAAGCTCAAAGCAGCCAGGGAAGAGCAGGGTCAGACTGGATTTCTGGGTCCTCCATCCCTTGGCACAAGCTGAGCATGCGCTCATAATGTCCACATGTTGAGCGGCAGGTTGCCTAGGGTGTTGTTCTGTGTTGCTTTTGCCAGGCTGGTGCTATGGTCTGGCTGACAGCCTGTAGATCAGATATCTTGGCATCATTCCTGGGAGGGCACTCATCCCGTATCTCATACCATATGCTACAAAGGTGGCTGGGACTGATGGGCAGTTGGAGTTTTGCATACTGTGGGCACTGGGACCTCAGCTGTGATCATTCTGACTCCATAAATATGTCCTCAGAGTGCCAGGGGAAGGAATATGGTGGGCTATTTTCTGCTCATATGACCACTTATTAAAGTAGAGTATAGATACAACATCATATTGGGACCTCACTTCCACTTAGGAGAAAGCAACCATTTTGAAAGACAAGTTTCCCACACTTTCCATGAGATTTTTCTGCAGAAGAACTTTTTATAAGTGGGGAAATTGCTATTAATCCTACAGCACTGTCATAGAGTGTAGGACAGAAAGACTTCCATGTTTTAAAAACTTGAATCATAGAATCATTAAGGTTGGAAAAGACCTTCAAGTTCATCAAGTCCAACCATCAGCCCTACGCCCCTGTGACCACTAAACCATCTCCTGAAATGTCACGTCTACCGATTTTTTAAATACCTCCACAGATATTGACTCCACCACTTCCCTGGGCAGCCTGTTCCAATGTCTCACCACTATTTCAGTGAAGAAATTCTTCCTAATATCCAATTTGAACCTCCTCTGGTGCATTTTGACCCTATTTTCTATAGAATCAAAGAAGATTGAAGAGGGTAAAGAATCACCAATCACATAATCGGATAAATTTTTATTCAAGATGCCCTTTTAAATGAAAATTCACTCCCAAACTGACTGCCCTGGTTTACTTATAAAACCCTAAAAATGTATAGCTATTTTGTGTGTTCCCTGTTAACGAAGTGGTTATATTTGGCAAGGCTGTGACCTTCTATGCTAATTTCTTTGAAGTCTTCATTGATTGTTTGATGGATATGTTGAAGAAGAGCCAGGACCTTTGAGTTTACACTGTTTTACTTCAAAAATATCAAATGCTAGAAAGATATTGTCTTGTTGGCTTCATTTGATGAATTCTTGCAGGTAGGATTCAATCGAATGTGTAACAAGCAATGTACTGTGACCTGATTATTTATCTTGTCAAATAGAGTCCCTGGATGTAACTATCAAGCTGCCATTGACAATGGAGTATAATCAGCTCCGTATTAAACTGTCCAGCTGTGATGTGGAGGCTGCAGCAATTACTTAAGAAGTATAAGCACAGTGCTGAGGAGATTTGAAAGAAGTGAGAGCCGTGTAGCAGTAACTGCTGCCTCAGTAGCCTTTCTGAAGGTATCCCAATCTCAAATTTTCAAATGACTGCTCTAAAAGGTCTTTTGTATCATCCTTAGTGCAAGTTAATAGAACACGCCCACAACTGGAGGGTTTCAATTCTTAAGATTTCCATCAGCTATTTAATGTAGCAGGGTATAATCAGGTAATGAAATTTCTTGAGTTTCCCCACCAATGGCCTTGCTTAAACTTCTTATGCACAGTCTTAATGCCACTGTGACTGAAGAGATCTCGTTTTACTGGTGCCTCTGTTTCCCTGATAGGGCTTTTCAATAGGTAGTTGAGTCAGGGCAACAGTGACATGAGGAGACCTTGTGGTAACTTATGCCAGATTCAGCCAGTGATACTTGTGCCAAAACTTGCACTAGGGACTCTTGATGTGACCAGTCTTCTTCTTAGCACTTAATCACTGTCATATCTAGAAGACTTGTTTGGTGAAGACCAGCTGTGGAGGAGGATGATGCCTGGTTACATCTCAGATATAGCTCCACTTGAGAGCAAACTGCACTATTGACTGGGCCCTCTTTGGATCCTGTATAACTACAACAATTAGATAAAACAATTGTTAGTAACTTATCTTAGTTACAACTTATTTTATCAAGTATAGCTTGTCCACAAGTTTTCAATTAATTTTAACTACATGGAGAATTGAGAGAGTCTGTTGTTTTAAGATTTTTCTGGACAAAGAACAGATGCTAAATTTCTTTAAATGACTAGTTTCATTTTAGTACAAATTGTCAGATTTGTTTATTAATGCTCAGAATATCCATCTTGTTTTTAAAGGAAGAGAACTGTAAGTTTGGGAAGGTGTGCTTATTTCTCATACATAATGAAAATGGTGAATCTCTGCTTTAGAAGTAAGAGAGGTGTCTCCATGTACTGTAGGGCTGTGACCAGGGCACCAGAACAGAGAACCTGATAACTTTGTGGTGAGGTGTGGAAAGTGAGACTTTTTCAAAGAGATTATTTAAGGTGGGAGTTTTTACAAAAGAATTGCTGTTAATTGGACCAGATGCAGGGTGTCCCGCAGTTGTTAATCTTTGTTCAGCCCTAAGAGTAGGAGTGGCTGTGCATCACTCTAGGGCTGCCCTTCATCCATGTGTTACCTGCACAGATTTTATTCTGCTTATCCTCTAAGTACCCTGGTCTTCGTAAACTCATTCTCAGCCCCAATCTATGAAACCATACTGCATTTTAGACTCAAGAACCACCTTTGAGAGGTGTTTATAGAAAACCTGAGCATCAAACAATGCTGCATATCAACACCTATATGCCCGTGATTCCTGGCATTCATGGGAATTAATTGGCTGTGTGAAATTTCAGAATTATATAGGTTCACTGCTAGAACTAAGTCACAATTAGTGCCAAGTGCTTTTACCACTAAAAAAAGCCCCATGGATTAGGCCTTTCAGAATAAAGAAAACCTGCTTCTGAACTTTTTGCCGCAGTTGGATACTCAGTCACAGAATAGTCTACATACTGCCAGTACATTTACAATGTAAACGCTTTCTTTTCAAGGTCAGGGTTTTAAAGCACTAGACTGCTATTGAAACTGCAGGGGCAGAGCCTGAACAATTCTACTGGTTTTCTAAAAATAAGGAGCTTTATAGCTAAACTGCAGGATGTATTTTAAAAGAAAGAGTCTCAATATTTTTCTTTTTACTGCTCCTTGTATCCCATCTCTACCAATTTTTACTGCTTTACACAAAGGCACATCTATCTCAAGGCATGGCATAAAATCAACACTTCCATTCTAGCAGTTAAGCCCAGTCTTACAATATTTGTGATGTGCCACAACATTCAAATGGATTAAAACCTGACCCACCAAAGGGACTATAGATTTACAAACAAAATGACAGAAAGTAAGAATGCCTACTTGCCTAATTCAGACTTCTTAGCTGCAACTACTAGTTTGAATTTTACAATTTTAAATGTCTTATTTTTGTTTTAAACCTGTATCACTCAAATGCCTCACAAAATCCTGTCTGAGACATAAATGAAGCAATTGCTTCCTTGATTATAAATTATTAACTCTTATCAGTCAGGGCATAGTATCCCAAACCTTTAGAGCTCTCTTGTCTGGCTTTTGCAGAGCTTGAGAATGTTTATTGACCAAAGGGTGACATTTTTTTTTCTTGTTATTGGAAAAGATTTGTTGTTAATTGTAATGCCTTCAAATACTGAGGACTAATTTCTGGTCTGTTTGTATCCAGGCTTACTGACAGAAAAAAAAAAAATCAGGAGCCTGCTCACTTGTAAGGTTACCAAAAGATTGTCCAATGTTGCAAGTAAAAGATCATAGAGCTGCTTATATCTATACTTCCCTGGAGATTGTGGCAGATGGTCATATATTTTCAGGTATAGAGGGCAGCTCAGCATGTACCTGACATACACCTTCTTCATTTCCAAGCAAGTCTGATAGTGTGCTAGCCAACATTAGCCAACGTGGGTAGGATATTTTTCACATACAAATTTCCCCTCCTCCCTTCCCCCCCAGTTTGGTTACAATAAGGTTACAATGGAGATACAAACACAGACATGGTACATGAGCAGTTATTTTTAAATGGTAACCAAAATACCTTTCATAAAATACCACGCTGAGTAAGTATGAAAAATGAAACAAACATAATTGTATTTTTTGTCCCAGAATTTACAGTTCTAAACACAAAGATTTATTTTTCCAGTTATCCTAGAATTTTCTCTGAAGAACAACTTTTATGAAGTCAGACAAAATGTGGCAATTTAATGGGCTCATTCCAAGTACATCTTAATTTAGGTACTGGACAGTAAACCTTATTTTATTTTATTTTCTCTAGACATTCTCAGTTCCATCTACACCTTTCAACTTCTCTTTTTTTTTAGTGTTTCTATTAAGATTTGCAAAAAAATATTATGCGAATATTACTAGAAACACTAGCAATTCTTTTAGAAAGAACAGAATTGGATTTAATGAAATGTCTACAGTTTTTAGGACTAGACTTAAACAGTAACAGTTTTAGGGTACAAATTGTATCATAGAATTATATTAAATGCATTCTGATTTCAATCCTTCTTGAACCAGGCACACTAACATGAGAAAGTTTCCATTCTTTAGCATATAGAAAGTTACAGAAGGTTTGCTATTACTGCAGCCCAGAGCCAAAGCCAACATCTCGATTTGTGCAAAGAAACAGAACGGCCAGTGAGTGGGCTAGAAGCATGAAATGAAAACATTTTGGGAAACAGGGGGAGAGGGAATGAGTAGGGGAGAGATTGTGTGCATATGTCCAGAGGAGTTAAATAGTTCAAGCATTTGTTAAGGAAGGACTGATCTTCTTCTATATCATCTGAGATATTTGCTTAAACTCAGCTCTATTAGATCCCCAATGGCTAAGTTTTTTGGTTACTTCATCCTTTTCAAATCTGTTTTCTTAGAAATATGCCATTATGAATAAATAAAAGATATCCCTTGGAGCAGGGATAAAAAAGTTCTTTCCATACATCTTTGTTATCCAGTATCCTATATGTTCTGCCTCTTTGTGTTCCTGTGGTAACTATATGAAGTGGAACTGCGTCAGTGGGGCACATGTAAAGATTCATCCTAAACAGACCAATGGGATGAAAAATATTGATTAAAGTCCTTGCTGTGAACAAGAGCAGAGCATGGTTGCAGAACGTCTCACTCCTCAGGATTCCGCTGGAGGTTCACACCTGATCGGATTTAGGTACTCAAATCCAGGTGGGTCAAATGCTTTGCCTCCTGGGGCTTGTCTTCTCTGAACTGCAATTGTACTTGGTAAACCAACTCTCTTTTCTTCCAGAAATGCATGCTACTCCCACAGGCTCCTCAATCAGGAATTGAGAGGGAATGAGATGGCAGTCATTTGTGAGTATGATATTTCAGTGACTAGGTTACTTTGAGGATCTATTCACAGCTTTTACTGAAATCAGTGGGAAATGCACATCTAGATTCCTCTGCAAGTTATGCTTTAGGAGTTTCAATTGGAAAGGAATGTCTGGCATCATCCATGTTATTAAATTTTATTTCTTATGCCTTCATAGATTTTATAGTTTTGCTAAAACATGTAGCAAACATGGAATTTATTGCTTGTAGTTAATCCGTGAAATGTGTCATAGTTCAAGATGGACTGAATGTAAAAGATAGCTGTTTTGGTTTTGCTTTTCAAATGTTAGCAAAGTATATGGCAATGGTCTGTAGAACTGTTAAATAGATCAATAAATAATTCCAGTGATAGCATATTGAATTTCAGTAGTCAGTGAAAAACAGTGCTTTGAAAATGCTGCATTTTGCTTTTCTAATGACTAAGTCTGTGTCACTTTACCATAAATACTCAACTTTAGTAATTATAATCCAGGCCTTATTCAACAAATTTCTAATTTTAATAAACTGTGACAGTGAATTGTTGATACAATATCTATTCTTTATTCCTTGTTGAATTTGACCTATAAATAGGTTAGATAAGTAAAAAATGTCTGTAGAGAATTTTTGAGTCAACCTAGTCAATAGTCAGGAAAAAAACCAGTATTTTTTACACTGTCAGGATATAGAACTGAAGGACCCTTGATGTTTCAGAAAGCTGGAAGCATCCATTCTTTAGGGAGAAGCTCAGCTGTCCCAACCTGTGGGATGTAGGATTTGTTCAAGAACCTTTGCTTTGGTTAGTCAGTGTTTTCATTGCGAGACCTTCAATACTGTAGTGCTGAAGATTGCAGGATTTAACCTTGCCACCCTGCCATTTCTAACTCCTGAGTTACAGAATTATGAACTGGAAGAGTCAGACACTAAAAATATGTTCCCTGGAGGGACAGAAGATTTCCAGACCTGAGCTAGGAGTCACAGGCAGCTTTCCAGGAGCCAGTGCCTGAAAAAATAAAGTATTACAAAGCACTGATTTAAAAAAAACAAACAACGGAAAATATTGATAATGGACTGCAGTAAATGAATTTGTGTATCAAAAATACTGAATAAAAGAGATAAAAGATCAGCACAATATTATAAATGTAACAGAAAGAGGCCAAATGCCATTCTTAAAGAACAAAAAACCCATTAATAGATAGTTTACAAGTTGGTACTAAATCTTATCCAAGCTTTGCTGTTAAGGTATGAGAAAGTGAGAACCTTCCTGCCCTGCAGGTGAGGACCTTGACAGTCACAGATGTTCAGCTGTAGAGGATTGCTGCTGTTGGGCATGTAGATCTTTATTACCTAATCATTAATACCTTGTTATCTAAACATTTATACAGGCTGCTTTATTAGAAATAAGACAAGTGGGTATATTCCTAGTTAGACTAAATCTAAGAGCATTAGGGGCTATTCTGGGATTGGCTAAACCAGCCTGATCTTGCACTATGCTCAGTCCTATCTGCACTGGTTCGCTCTTTTTTTTCATCTTGACTCATCATCTCTTCTGACCAAACTTTGGCAAACAGGTGTACTTTCTGAAACACCCCATTAGGACGTCTTATAAAATCTACAAGTGCCTGTTACGATTACTACATCTCCTCAGGCATAATCCTTCTCCATTTCTGCCTTATTCTTTATGTCAGGGTAATTTATTTTTTTTAAACTGATGTTTGAACAGCCCCTAGGCTAATAGTGTTTTTGGGCTCTGGGGTGCAGCTGCATAGAACAGGGATGCAGTAGAATCCCTATGAAGTAGACAAGTGTAATTTGAGGCCCTGGCCAAGGAGAAATGAAAAGAGAAGCTGAGCAAAAGTAGAAAAAACACTGCTACCATCTAAGTTGGTCAGAATAAACTATTATACCAGGCACCAGACCTGTGGTCTACAGGGAGAGTACCCATCAGATGTCTTAGAATCATAGAATCATTAAGGTTGGAAGGGACCTTAAACATCATCAAGTTCCAACCCCCCTGCCATGGGCAGGGAACCCTACCACTAAATCAGGTTGCACAAAACCTCATCCAACCTGGCCTTAAAAACCTCCAGGGATGGGGCGTCAGCAACTTCCCTGGGCAACCCATTCAAGTTCCTTACCACCCTGATAGTGAAGAAATTCTTCCTAATATCTAACCTAAATCTCACTTCTCTCAGTTTAAAACCATTACCCCTTTTCCTGTCACTATCTTCTCTTATGAGAAGCCCCCTCCCCAGCTTTCCTGTAGGCCCCTTTCAATTACTGGAAGGTGCTATAAGGTCTCCCTGGAGCCTTCTCTTCTCTAGGCTGAACAGCCCCAACTCCCTCAGCCTGTCTTCATAGCAGAGGTGCTCCAGGCCTTTGATCATCTTCATGGCCCTTCTCTGGACCCTCTCCAACAGATCCATATCTTTCTTGTGCTAAAGGGACTAGAACTGGACACAGTACTCCAGGTGGGGTCTGACCGGAGCAGAGTAGAGGGGCAGAATCCCCTCCCTGGCCCTGCTGACCACACTTCTTTTGATGCAGCCCAGGATGCAGTTGCTCTCTGGGCTCCAGCAAACACTGGTGGCTCATATCGAGCTTCTCATCAACTACCACCCGCAATTCCTCCTCCTCAGGACTGCTCTCCAGCTGTTCTTCCCCCAGCCTGTATTTGTGCCTGGGGTTGTGCTGATGCAGGTGCAGGACCCTGCACTTGGCCTTGTTGAACTTCATGAGGTTGTCACTGGCCCCCCTCTCCAGCCTGTCAAGGTCCCTCTGGATGGTGTCCCTTCCCTCTTGGGTGTCAACCACACCACACAGCTTGGTATCATCAACAAAATTGCTGCCCCCTGAGGGCCCCCACTTGTCACCTGCCTCCATTTGGTCATTGAGCCATTGACCACAACTCTCTGGGTGCAGCTATCCAGCCAATCTCTTATCTACTGAGTGGTCCATCTGTCAAATCCATGCCTTGTCAGTTTGCAGACCAGGATGTCATGTGGGACAGTGTCAAAGGCCTTGCACAAATCCAGGTAGGTGACGTCAGTTGCTCTGCCACCATCCACCATCTCTGTGGTCTTGTTGTAGAAGGCCACCAGATTGGTCAGGCAGTACTTGCCCTTAGCGAAACCATGTTGGCTGTCACCAATCACCTCTTTATTTTCCATGTGCCTTAGCAGACTTTCCAGGAGGATCTGCTCCATGACCGTGAAGCATGACATGGCACAGAGGTGAGACTGCCCATCCTGTAGTTCCCTGGGTCTTCCTTTTTCGCCTTTTTCAAAACAGGGGCTATGTTCCCTTTTTTTCCAATCAGTGGGAACCTCACCAGACTGCCATGACCTCTCAAACATGATGGACAGAGGCTTAGCAATTTCATCCACCAGCTCCCTCAGGACCCCTGGGTAAATCACATCAGGTCCCATAGATTTATGCACCTTCAGGTTCTTTAGATGGTCATGAACCTGCTTTACACCTAGGGTGGGGGGTAGTTCATTCTCCCAGTCCCTGCTTTCACCTTCTGTGGCCTTTGTGTTGAGGTTGGAGCACTTGCCAGAGAAGGCTGAAGCAAAGAAGTCATTGAGGACCTCAGCCTTCTCAATATCCTGTGTTGCTACCTCACCTGTTTCCTTCAGGAGAGGGCCTACACTCTCCTTGGATGTCCTTTTCTCCCCAGCATACCTAAAGAAGCTTTTCTTATTGTTCTTAACATCCCTTCTGACAAGATTTAATTCTAGCAGTGATTTGGCTCTCCTAACCTGATCCCTAGCTGCTTGGACAACCTCTCTGTAATCCTCCCAGGACACCTGCCCCAGCTTCCACCCCCTGTGTGCTTCCTTCTTCAGTCTGAGATTTTCTAGGAGCTGCTTACTCATCCATGCCAGACTCTTGGGGTTTCTACTTGACTTCCTCTTAGTTGGGATGCAATGCTCTTGGGCCTGGAGAAGGTGATCCTTAAGTATCAGCCAGCTTTCATAGGCCCCTCTACCCTTCAGGTATCCCAAGACTCTCGCTTGAGCAGATCCCTGAAGAGGCTGAAATGTGCCCTTCTGAAGACAAGGCTAGTAAGCTTGCTGTGAGCCCTCCTTGCTGCCCTAAGGATCTTGAACTCCACCATTTTGTGGTCACTACAACCTAGGCTGCCCTTGAGCTTAACATCCTTTACCAGCCCTTCCTTTTTGGTGAGGACAAGATCCAGCATAGCACCTCTCCTTGTTGGTTCCTTGATTACTTGGATGTCTTCTTATACGGCATGAAATATATCCTGACACTGCCCAGAAGCTTAGAGCCCTGGATGGTACCTAAACAGGCTCAAGATGAAGCTTCTGTTGGAAAGTGAGTGTTCACTGTGAGCCAAATGGACTTTCCACAATGGGAAAACATTTCTAGGAACAGGTTTATAGGGCAAAAAAATCATTATAATTTGTTAATATGGGCATAGTGCTCAACAAAGCTCCCATGTTTCAAGTGTCTGTCGCTAGGCTGGAAATTTAAGGGTACAGTTATAGCAATCAAATCACCACAGTTACACATATTTCTTGCTTTCCTCTCTGCAACTTACTCAATAGCTTCTACAGGTAAAAAATGTGACACATGTAATACTGAGCCTAAAACCTGAAGCAAACACTCTCCTGTTAGGACTAAATTGCCTGATGACAACTTTTTAGAGCTTACTTCCCTTTCACAAAAAATTAATTAGTTGGCTGTGCAAATCCTCATCATATCCTACTGTGTCATTCCTCATGCCTGCGTAATATTGTCTTCTGGACAGTGGAGGAGGCTGGAGAACCTCTCTTATGAAGCCAGGCTGAGAGAGTTGTTCAGCCTGGAGAAGACAAGGCTCCAGGGAGACCTCATAGCAGCCTTCCAGTACCTGAAAGTGCCTACAGGAAAGCTGGGGAAGGACTTTGTAAAATGGCTTGTAGCTGAGGACAAAGGGTAATGGCTTAAAACTGGAGGAGGGGAGCCTTACATTAGTCATTAGGAAGAAATTCTTCCCTGTGAGGGGGGTGAAAGGCCCCCTCCCTGGAAGTGTTCAAAGCCAGGCTGGGTGAGGCTCTGAGCAACCTGGTCTAGTGGAAGGTGTCCCTGCCCAATCTGATCTTGCTGAGAGGAAAAGCTTTCCCCATACCCCAAATACTTTTTTTAACATTGCCTACTTCACATCACAGCATGGGTGCTGACCCTTTGGTGACAATCCCTACAAGAAGGATGTTTCTCTTGCCTCCTCATGAAGTGGTACTGCTTTCCACTCCTCATTAGAAAGTGCTGCTGACCCTTCTCATACGGGGTATTGCACTCTACCCTGAAGGTCATCTTCACCCAAGTCAAATCATCTTAGCTACTCTTTCCAGTCTAGCTCTTACCTTAAAGCCACCTCAGAGGCAGTTCTGTCTTTTCTGTACTGCCCTTTCATCCATCAGACTTGTCAAGAAGAGACTTTTGGGCTTTTCTTTGTGGGGAGGTTTGATGCAGAAGAACACAAAGGCAGGAACTGAGATTTGTGGTGGCTTTGCTGCCTGAGCTTCCTGTGCTCCTGCTCTGCGAGCCTGGCTCTGACAAACTTCTCAAGGGGCAAATCACAAAGGGAAGGTCATTCAGTGGCTGAGAATCTGTCACACACCTTCAGTTTAATGTAGGAGAAAAGGGGTCATAGTGTTGCAGTACAGGGTATTGCCAGGCATGGTGCTGACCTCAGTTAGGTTGGTGGCAATATATGAATTAAACCTGAATCCCCTCTGTGGTGGAATTTTGCTTCACCTGAGTATGTGCCTTGTTTACAACCCTCTTTTTGCTCCTTTGTTTGCCTTTTTTTTTGGTATGACTGGGTAGTTAGGGCTTAGGTAATGAAAGGAACAAGTGCCCAGTCCAATCGTGCCTACTGTTTGGATATGTCTCTTGAAGTGACACTGCTCATTCCCATAGGATGCCCCAGATAAGTCAGCAATCCTCTGCTGTCAGTGGCATTACAAGCTACACCTCACCAATGCAGCAAGGGCTCCTGTCCTCCCTCACAGACAAGACAGACAGTGCAAAAGAGATAACTGAGCATTAACAGGTTACTCTACAATGTCTTCACTTCTTCATTAAGAGTTTGTAAGGTACGGCTCACATTTATGGGCACTTTCTCCTCCTTTTGGGAGTTTTAACACTCAGCTTTCAGTTTTATCATAGAATTATAGAATGGTTTGGGTTTGAAGGGACCTTTAAGATCATCTCATTCCAAGCCCCATGCCATGGGCAGGTACGCCTTCCACTAGATCAGTTTGCTCAGAGCCCCAGTCAGTTTGGCCTTGAACACTTCCAGGGAGGGGGCATCCACAACTTTCCTGGGCAACCTGTTCCAGTGTCTCATCACCCTCACACTAAAGAATTTCTTCCTAATGTCTAACCTAAATCTCCTCTCTTCCAGTTTTAATCCATTACCCCTCATCCTATCACTACAAGCCCTGGTAAGCTACAACCCCTCCCCCGCTTTCCTGTAGCCCCTTCAGGCACTGGAAGGCCACTGTGTTCTCTCCTGAGCCTTCTCTTCTACAGGCTAAACAACCCCATTTATCAGGAGATGAGGTTTTGAACAGATGCCTTCTGCTCTTCCCAATCTCTGCTTCATCATTTTGGCCAAGTTGTTGGCTTTATTTGCTTTCAGGCATGTTTACACAGCTTTTTAATGCACTCTAAAAAACCAAAATATCAAAATGCACCATCTTCATGTTTCACTTGCACACACTTTCACTTCCTACAAATGAAATTTTCAGCATCCTTGTAGTCCAGACTACCTGTGTGCATGGTTTCTGTATTTGCTGTTTATTTAGGAACAAGATTGCAGAATTTCAGACAATTTAAAATACTGGTTTTGAAATATATTCTTGGTATTATTTTTTGATTATTCCTTTTTATCACATCTTAACTTTGAATATCAGAAATCCTTCTCCTGTGGATAAAGGTAGTTATTGCCAACCTAATTTCAAATGGACTTTAAAAATTCAATCTTTTTAGCTCTTTAGTTTTGATTGTGCATGGCTTGTAGGATTATAGCTTCTTAGTGTTAATGTCTATTTTTGAGTGCTGGTTTGAGGTCAATGGTTAGAAACTCTCAGTATCATTTTTAGTGCTGAAATATCCTTTTGATTTACGTGTCTGAAGTGACAAAACCTCTTATTGTTATCATTTTTTAAAAATTGCCAAGATACAGCCAAACCTTTCACTGCTTGCTGCACAGAGCTGGTTCTTGCCTTCGTGTCATGTACTGTAGAATTCATTATTGTAATGCCTTGTTTACTTACATTTTTTCTGGTGATAATAGGCTTTTCAGCCTTCAGCATTCAAGGCCTTTGTCCACAGAGGAAAAGAAAAGAAAAATCAGGCAAAACATCAGTCTCTTTCATCAAGCTTTTCAAATCTGATTTCAAAAGTTTGCTGTTAACCATTTCAGTGTCACCTAGAGGAACAAAGACCTTCACAATAAAAGATCCAGAATCAGAAATACCTCTGCAGGGAAACGAGTTTTGTTCATAAAGCTGTTTTGATGCAAAGCATGTCTTCCAAGGTGTATATTCCCCTTTTCAGTAGTAAGGGCTGCCTACCTTCAAACACATTCTCCAGTGTATTTCTTTCAATAAAGTCAGAAAGTAATGTCAATCCTATTGACATTTTGTGTTTGGTCATTAACCTCACAAAGTACCATATTTAACTACTGACCTATACCTCTGTAAATACAGAGATTTTCTTTAACACATCCTTTAATAATGGCTAGCAAGGGTAAAGTGTTTCAAGAAGCTGCTGAAAAATTCTCAACCAATTTTCTATTTAAAACCAAAATACTGCGTGAAAAAATTCTGACATTTTCAAACATGTTTTGGGTTATGAATTTATTTTTTTTAAACTTTTTTAAACAGAAGGTGTTCACAAAATGTCATTTTTTTAGCTATAAACATATTTCACGTGACTATTAAAATCTTTCTTTGCTACCACCAAACCTGCAACTCAGAAAGTGTATGTGTAGTTCTGTACTGGTTTGAGCCAGGATAGAACCAATTTTCTTTCTAGTAATTTTACTTTTCAGTTCAGTCTCTTCTAAGTAGCTGCACTTGCTGGAATCAACAGCCTATTTTTCTGTCATTGTCTGCTTCTAGGGCTGATAACACTCCATCTTTTTAATTACTGTTGGAGAATGGCATGCAGAACCATGGCCACTGCTTGGTTCTGAAAAACATCTTATGCTCCAGAAACAAAAGGGAGTGAAGGAGTCACACCTGCGGCCTCCTGTGGGCTGGAGTGGACCAGACAGGTGACCAAAATTGGCCAAACCAAGTATTCCATCCCATACGAGTCTAACTTGGTATAAATCTTAGGGGTGACAAGGGTCAAGTTCTCTTAATCCCTGTGTTCCTGCATCCCTGTGTTCCTGCATCCCTGTGTTCCTGCATGCAGCTCCTGTCTGCCACTGGCTCCAGCAGTTGAGTCTGGGACTTTCCACGGCCTGCCCTAGAGCCTCACTGGTGACATGAGCCTTACTGGGGGGTGTGTGTTTGGTGTGTGGGATGTGACAGTGGCTTTGTACATATTTGTACAGATTTCATTATTTTCCTTTTCATCACTACCATTTCATTAAAGCTGTGCATTTTAGTTTCCAACCCGTGGGTCTCTCACACTTATTCTCTCTCCCTTCCTTGCAGGGGGAGGGAGGGGGGTTAATGGAGAGCATCTCTCATTCGTTTAATTGCCATTCCAGCATTAAACCTTAATAAGTAGTCTTCTGTTTTTCAGATTATTTTTAAAAGCCTGCTGTTATAGTTTCTCAGACTTTCCTATTTAATACCTACTTCTTGATGCCTTTAAGATTGCTGTATGTTACCTGTTTGTCTTTAGAATGTTTTTTAAACTTCTTTTTTTTTTTTTTTTTTTGTTTTTTGTGTCAGTAAACACAAGTAGATAAATTCAAAGGACAAGGCAAGGAGGAAATAGGAAAACTTCTCTTCCTTACATTGTGCTCATGTTTTCCCTGAGAAGATCTGCTTATTAATTGGATCCTGCTCATTCTGGGCACTGGGCGAGGCAGTTGTTCAATGGGAGGGAAAAAGACAAGCATGTAATCCTGTGTTTAAAGACCACGTATGACAAATTAGAGTTCAGCATCTGACATTAATTCCAGAGTATTCTGACTGCTCAGTGCTTGGCTTCACAACCATGTTCTTCAGGCCTATCTCCATCATCTTTAGTGATCTTGCCAAAGACAAAGTGAATTTCAGCTAGGCTGAAATTTTCTGTGTTGCATTTCTGCCACAGTGTGATACTTTTTGGAGAGCTTGGGAATCAGTATTTCAGGTGGCTTTTCCAGAGTTAAGACATATTTTTGGCTTTTCCAGATTTAAGACTCAGAAAAAAATGTATTTTCTAGACTTAAACCACAACTTAAAAAAAATGTCTCTGTCATACTCATATATGTAGCAGAATCTGATATCTGGTCAAGGGGGTTGGTTTGGTGTCAGTGACATTCCTTTTTATCAAGCTCATGAAAATTCTTCTGCATTTTCTTCTTGCCCTGGTGAGGTACATCAGCGTTTTGTGGCTAATTGTCAGAAGATTTCATCTAAACTGAGCAGGCTCCGTCTTCTTACAGCTCCTGTCTCTCAATTAGAATGTTCTGTGCCTGAGCCATCTCCCAGCATGATAGTAGCCACAGGCTGCTCAGCCTCTCCAGCAGTGCTTCAGTATGGAGAGCATTTGCCCAGTGAGAATACCAGCACTTCCAATTGCAGCAACATGTCACTTCCAAAAGACCTCTTGGTCTGCAGCAATTGCGCATCTTCCAGTAGTTTGGTGAGGATTGTCAACTCTGAACCTTCCTCTTGAACTTCTGGTTAGTTTTGGGTTTGTTTACCTGATGCTTGAGCTCTGGCTATGCAAGTGAATACGTACCCTTGCTCATACTGTGGAACAACATGGTCCATAGGAAAATGTGTCACAGACCCCATCAACATAGTGGAAGAGTATTTTTACCTTTTCCCATCACTTATGGAGTATTTGCTGGTGGCTAAATACCATTACTTGAATTCCAACTATTAAAAAGCAGGAGCATGTTTAAATATGTAATTTAAGTGTTTTAATAAATTGCACAGGTTTGAAAATAGGACAGTCAGGTTTCTATTTTACTGTAAAGATAAGCAAACCTTTATGAGGTGAGGCAAGGTTTCATAAAGATAAACATTACCCTGTGCTTTATAAGCATCTTATTGATGTATAATGAAGCAATTTTATTCATAATGAGCCTTGTAATACTATGAAGAGGAGAAACTGAAGTAAAATATGTTTGGAAATATATGCTTTAATGAGCACATGCTGCAAGAACATCCATCTGTAGAGCTGAACTTTTAGCATCCAGGTAATAACTGTGCTGTCAGTTTGGCATCTATCTTATGGTCAGCACTATGGCATGAAAATAATTGAGAAATATTAAGTGTCTTAAGATCCTCTATTTGAAACGCTGCATTAGAAACAGAGTTTTCCAAAGTTATTTTTACTTTCAATGTTGGCACTTCAAGATAACTTTCTTTTCCTTTAAGGCTTTTGGAGCCCAGTGAAGTCCCCACATTCTGTGCATTCCAGTGGCTTTTGAATTTCACTTAGTGGGTGAACACATGAAGACCTAAAATGCTTTGCCCCCAGCCATAAATTATTCATACCAATAGGCTGCTGCTGCTCCTGCGTGGGCTGGGGTATTTGGCGAAAAACACATGGACTGATGTTCCTAAGTGCTTTAGCATGAATCATGTTGGAGAGGTGTTACAACAGCCAGCAATTTCCTAAAGATGGAGTGTATGTGTTATCTTCTTAGAGCATGTGCTCCTAAGAAACTCTCAACTTATTCTCCAACTAGAGTGCGTTCAAAAAGACCCTTCTGAGTGTATTAAGTAGAAACACTTCAGCCTTCATTAGCAGGCCTTAGGGTGCACAAGAGCCTTAAAGAAAATATTGGCACCCAGGTTAGATATGATCCTGGGCTTGCAATGAGCAGCTTTCAGAAAGCATTGGAGCAGGATTGAGACTGTGGCTTGCAAAACATCAAATTCATCTGACAATGAGAGAGAGAGAGGGAGAAGCAAAGGCAGGAAAAGCTCATTACTGTGAGGAGGCTACATCCCTATACTTCACATCAGCTTAAGCAGAGGCCTACAGTTTAGCTGGGAGAGTATCATGGCAAACACAAGTAGAAGTCTACACCTACGACTGCTAGTTTTCAGGTTACATATGAAAGTATTGACTATAGGTTTTCCCCCATGTTTAATTTTGTGATGGCAGCAGCCCCCAATTCAACAAAGTGCAGCCCTCTGTGGATGTCAATAGGATTCACAGACACACGTGAGTGCTTTCTTCAACCAGGGCCAATGGCACTGATGACATCAGTATGTGGGAACCAGGTAGCAGGGCTAAAATAGGCTCATGAACCAAACTCCAGTAAGCTGGTATTAAAAACTGCAAAATTAGTCGAACGTTTCATCTTGGCACCCACAAGCCGGGGAAAGCAGATATAAGAGATTTTAAGTAAGGACTCTGAAGAGGTTTTTAATTGCTTTTTTTCTTTTATATTTTATGTCCTTGATTCCTTTTGACTCGTGTATAGAAAACTAACAACAGTGTTATTCAAAATGATTTTTTTCTTATGCCAGAAGATATGAAGCTATACAACATGAAACCAAAACAATTATTTCTCCCACTAGGAATTATTTTTGATGAAAAAGGCAATATGTTAAACTTAAAGGAAAAAAAGATAGAATTCTTCAAATCTTCAGTCAGAATCAGAGAAAAAGCCTTCAGAAGTAAAGGTCCATTATACAGTCAGATCAATATAAAGTATAAGGTCAATGCACTTGTGTAGAATTTAAAGATTACTGTAGGATCTGGATGTTTCCTCTTTGTAGTTTCATGTTTGCTTGTCTTCAAAGAAAACAGACTAAAAATGGTTGAATTTCCTTACATCTGTGTAATTGCTATATCCTCATTAGAAATCAATTAGCTCTGATAATTCCCATTGGTGCCATGGCTGATAAACTGAATGCCAATCAGTATAATGAAAACAGTGAAATTTAATTTCTTCTTGTTCAATGTGATGATCAACTAATCAGCAGTAAATTTAATCCAAACATATCAACACCAATCAAACATATTAGTGCTTGTAAAATATAATAACCAGCTACATCTGACAAGTTACGGGTATTGAAACAATCATAGACCATGTGCACAGTCAGTATATGGTTTACACGTACAAGCAGCTTAAAAATGTAAGAATGTAAAACTTCCATTAATAAAGTAGTTAGCCTTTCAGTAAAAATCCATTGCTTGAACCGCCTATAGTCTCTAAAATGTATACTGTGCTTTACTATTAATGGATCCATCAATGCCAGCTTTTCTGCATGTCCTGTAGATGTGTCCACACTGCCCGTTCAGACAGAAAAGCCCTAGTCTCTTCCCTCTTGCTGGTGGGCAGTAAAAAGGATGAAAAACTGACCTAATTAATCAATTTTCCTGGGTTTTCTTTCTTTACTTATTCAAAACACTAAGGAGGAGGTAAACTGAGGACCCTCACCTGGTTAGTGTCTGCTCACCAGTCAGAACTCAACCAGATGTAACATGTCCTGATGGAAAAGAGACTGGCAGGACTTCAGAGCAAGCAACCTGGCTGCAATCAAAATAGCTTCCAGGTCAGTTCTCAAATTTGTATTGGGTTGTTTTCATCCTAGTAATCAAAATTCAAGCTATTTAATGAAGAACTTCAGCTCAGATGTATGGGATATGGGTGACTTTATTAATTCCTATGGTGGAAACACAGACGTCTCTATTCAGGCCCTGACCTTTGAGATGCATATATTTACAGTGTTTAATTCTGCACTGCACATGTTCATGATAATGACTGAAGATCTGAAGAAGCACTTTGAAGAGTATTTATTTGATATTAAGAGAAGCATTTTAATTTGTCTTCAAATAGGCTACGAGCATACATCAGAGCAGTGTACATCTGTTTGGGGTTAGTTTCCATGGTTGAATGAGTATTTTATAGTAAATAACCTACTTAATTGATTTAACCTTTCTCAGTTTGCATATTTCCTGAAGATACTTTATAATTTTCTTGGATTAATGGAAATTACTCTTTCAATAGGTTTTCTGAAGATCACATGTAGATTGTTTACATTTGAAAGACTCACTATTCAAAATTAAAAATGTAAGATCTTTCTGAACATCACTTGCCATGTATCATTATTTCTATTCATAAATTAGGAGAGATTTCTGATGAAACTGCTCCAAGCTACAAGTTTAAATTCACTTTGTGAATAGTGTCATTATTCTTCAACACTCCTGCCTGTGAACTCATCTGCAGGAATATCCAAATAAAGTAAATAGAAAGAAGACAAACAGCCAGGACACATTCACTGTTTTACTTGACTGAATATTCTCAGAAAATATTTAGAAGTATTGGCTCTGTTATTAGTTTTATAAATATTCATACAAATCTGTCTATCAGATTGCCTCCCTGAAATTACTCAGGCTTTTTTAGGAACTTGGAGAGAAAAGTCTCTTAAAATATATTTCTGCACATTTTCCAGGAGTATAATAGACTGGATATGGCCTTATAAATTACAGGCTTTCCCATACTCATCCAGTCATGGGGCCAAATCTCAAAGTTAACTTTAATGGGATTTTGGCTCAGTGAGGTTGGAGGAAGGGCAGCAGAATTTAGCCTGTGATTTATACTGCTTTCAGAAATTGCTTCATGAAAAAAAATATAGCAATGGTACTTATGTAGTACAGTTGCACGTAATTTATTTTCTGCGTAACCCACATGAAATTTAATAAGATATAAAAAAAAGTCCCGTTTTTGACTGAAGTCTTACAAATTCTAGCTCTAGTGAAAATAACTACTGGCTTCTCAAATGAGATAATCAAGTAAGGTAAAAAAGTGGAAAACATCTATTCATTGCAATGTAGTTTATTTGATTATTTTTATTTTTAAAAAAATTGGCAGGGAGGATTGAATTTTGCAAAACACACTACCATATGATAGAAATTAGGAAATGTGCTGTAGCTGTGTTCTCAGCAGGGATGAAAAATGAGAACGCTCTGGCAGTCTAGGGAGATAGGGTTCAAACTCCAGGGCTGGGAGTTTTATTAGTCTCCAGGATAAAAAGACTGATTTTCATTAAAGATAGTGGTACCCGCTGCCTTAAAAACAGAAAAAATAATAATAATTTTAAAAAATAGTGTTGTGGATTTCGGAGCTTCCTTTTTGTAATATAATAAGTTCGTACAATTACCATAAAGGAAACTTTTGTAAACTCAGCTTTGGTAACTCATACACGCTTGTGTGTGTTTGTCTGATTACCAGATACCAAAATAAGATGTCAGTCAAACCCTGATGCGGTCAATTCAAACATTTTTGTGGCAAATAAATAGAACTCAGTGAATAATATTGTTTATGGACTTACTGAGGTAAACCTTACAGCAAAGCAAAACAAAACAGCAAAGCAGACAGCTGCATGCATCCACAAGGCCTTTGCCGTGTGACTAAAGAATTAGGTGTCCTTTTGCAGAAGATGATACAAAAGTGTCAATTATATATATAATTTTACTTAAATCCAGTAGAAATTCTTCTTCTGGAACATGTACGTTGATTATGGACCCAGAGACTATAAAAGCAAGCCAAAAATGCCACAAATTTTAATTGCCAGCAGTTTGGTAAACCTTGTTCCACAGAGCCACAGTCCCAATATGTGCCTCTTGTTCTCGAACTACAGCTATAGCACAGCAGATGAGGTTTATGTTTAGAGCCAGGATAACTCAGATTAGACACTGGGAATAGATTGCCTGGGGCATCTTTAATTACATAAATATTTGTCAGAAATGTAATAGATAAGGCTAATCCTGCCTTGGTGTAAATGACTAGGCTGCCAACAGCTTTCCCAAACCTATAATTCAGAAGACAAAGCTATGTATACAAAGCTACAGCTTAGGTCAAAGCTAAGTATTCAATAAACAATAATTTAAAAGTCTTCACTATTGTATTCTTTTGACACCTAAAATTAGTTCAAACCAAAGATTTTAAATGTACTGTCCAGTTTTAAACTTGACCTAAAACACGTATTTTCCTATAAGTAAATACAAAGATAATCACAAGTGCTTTTTTTTTTCCTTTTTTTTTTTTTTTCCTTTTTGTTTTTTGACAGGGTTGCCTTGTGCTCAGAGGTCTACACTAAACATTTAGAATTCCACTAAGAACAAAATCTTTTCCTTGCATGCAGTGTTTTCAGAAATGAGGTCAGGCATTTCTCAATGCCTGGCAAGAAAACTTTCTGACTCATTACTCCACCATAAAGCATCCAGAATTTCCCCTTGGGTCCCAGTCAAATTGTTCAAATACTTTGGAAAAATGTATCTTTGACATCCCAAGAAAGGGAATATAGAAAAGATGTCCTCATAGCATGAAAGGGTTAGAGTCCTCTTAGATTTGAAACAGAATGTCTTGCGGTTTCCAAGCTATTATTATTTATTAATTCATGCAATGGGTTTCACAAGCACTGAACTACTTTACAGAATTATAAATTCTACTGTAAAAACACAGATCTGAAAGTCCCATTGTTATAGATACTGCTGACATGTGACTGGCTTCCTAGAAGGACCCAGAAATCATCAGAAATCATCACTAATTTGGTATGGAAATGACTGAGCTCCCCTGTCATGATTTCTGTGCTTTCCAAGATGCTCAGAACTTCCTGGCCCCAAGTTTAAGACATCAGGTGCTCACTTCAAACACTTTGAAAGTCTCCTACATTTTAACTTAACAGTTGATCCTATATGCTTATGTCCTGAAACTAATGCAGCTCATCCAAGCCTGCCAAGCAGTGCCCGGTCTTCTGGGAGTTCTGGGGTCCTTTTTTGAATCATAAAGCTTCGCCTTCCTTTTCCTTCTGACTAGCCAAGGTCTGAGCTGAGCCTGTCCTTTGTAAAAGCATGTTTAGGCATTTTTCAGTCCATGTGTGACAGTGGCTTATAAGGGGTGTCAGAAAAAAGTCTGTCAGGACACAGGGCTGGTAGGGAGAGAAGACAACAAGAGAAGGCAACACCGAGTTGGTGATTAATTCAGAGTCTTAAATCAGGTATCCATCTCAAGCAAACAGGAAAAATGATGTAAGCAAGGGCCACTATCCTTGTATTCGGCTGGAGAAAAAATAGAAATCTACCCCTTGATAAAATGGCAATATTAGGAAAAAAAGTTAATTAACATGTAACATTTTCATTAGTGAGAAAACAGGCAAGATGTCCTGTCCTGTGAGCTGCTATAAAGCAACATTAAGTCAAGGTAACTGGCAAGAAGCTTCTCCTGAGAAGGAAAACCCTTATATGTGTACATGTCTGACCACAGTCTCCCTTCTTCTGTCCCCTCTGAATTGCTCTTACAAACTCTGACTTTGGAACTGGAAAGACAAGGAAAAAATGTCTGTAGGACATGTAGGACCCAGGCAGTTCCAGACACAAGACATGCTTCTTCAGAAGCTTCCATGCACCTAAATGATGAAGTTTCTATTTAAGCTTAAAGTAAATAAATAAATCTACCAAGTCAATTAGACTTCCATCATTTTGTGAACTTAAAAATTCAGAATTATGTGTACAACATTAGCTGCTTCTGAGCCATATTTAACAAGGCATAAGATGGAAGAAAAATAGCAGTGCTTTGGTTCTTGCACAGAACTTGTCCCGGAGCTAGAGAGCCTGAGTGCTGGAGGGCTTTAAGGTGGCTTAACACCATTTCATATCTATCCCCCCACACTGCCAAGGTCAAACCCTCCATATATATCCCAGCTACTGCTTCCTCCACTAGCCACAGCATGCAATCTTGTCCTGAAATATCTCTCTCTGACAAAAAAAAAGCTTTTCGACCCTTATTATTCCATGTTGGAAAGCAGTAACAGAAAATAATTTGTTTAGTGCATGATTATATATCAAAGGCAAGTGGTAGCAGGCTACTTTAGAGAAGCTGAAGTGTCATGTTAACATGATATTAATAATTTGATTTAATATTTAATATTTCCTTTTCATGTTTAAATAAGAATTCAGCAAGCTTTCTCAATCATTTCCCACATTTCAGTTTCTTGAATATTGTGTGTCCTGTCCCTCACAGCACTTACTCACACATTAGGAAAATATTGACATGGTGTCATTATCCTATTTGTGTAAAGGTCTCATCTGCTGTTGACACGTTTGTTCCTTTAATCAGCTGTAGGAGTGCTGATGTCTCCTACAATCAGTGACAGACATTCATGAGGGCTACCTGGTAGCTCTTAAGTATGCAGAGCTCCTATTGATTGAAGTGGGAATTCTATATGTTTAAGGGCAACAGGATCAGGGCAGCTCAAGAAAACGATCCCTGCCTGCATTCAAGGAGGAAAAAGTAAAAACTCTTGACTTTCAGAGCTTCCTAGACCATGTTTTGCATCACTTTTTGTCTTTATATACCAGTTGATTACCCTAAGTAAGGAAGTGCTTGACTTTTCTTTCATTCAGGGTGGCAGAAAACCTTGTTTGTTTGTTTGTTTGTTTGTTTTCTTTTTTTTCTCCTAGTGAACTGCACTGTTGTTCCTGAGAACTCAACCACTTCCAAATTTCCAGGATCCATTTCTGAAGCAAGGTTTGCAGGAGAAAGCCATAAAAATGGGAGTATCAAGCTGTTAGGCATTTCAGTTTCTTCCCCTGCTCTTGCAGAAGAGATAGTTCTAGTGCTGAACACTGCAGAAGACAGCAGAAGGCTTTTGCTGGGCTCACAGTGACTTCTACAGCTCTTGAGAATTTTCAGAAATTTGCACAAGAATATCTCACCAGTCCACTACTAACCTGGTTTTGCTACCTCGTGACAAGTGCATGAGGCACACCACAAGGCAGACATTACATGTTGTTTGTGTTAAAATGGCAGGGATGTTCCTCCTACCTTTGGCAACAAACTGAGGTGCTTGATTTAAAGGCTTCATTTTCCCCTTATTAGCTGAACAATGGATTCGGGTAGACATCTCTGGATTTTTGGATGGGTTGAATCAGCTAATATAAAAGCCTCTCTCTGTTCCCTAACAAAGACAGCTTTGCCCCCTAACTAGCTTTTGGTGAGACACTGAATACTTTAAGCTCTCCCCACCTCGATTCAGATGGGGTTCAGAATTTTTGCTGAAGCAAACTATGAGAGGAAACAAGGCAGATAAAGTTAAAGGAGTATCAAACAACAGAGATTTGCGTATTCTATTCTGAACAAGAACTTTTTGGAGGCTGTATTTTATTTTTATGGTGTGTGTATGTAATTTAGACTTTGTTTAGCTTTTAAACTGCCAGTGAAAGGACAAAACAGGGAGCAGCTTAAAGTACATGTTTACTTGGGCTCCTAACACCTTCAGCATAGCTTTGGTGCTTTGTTGTTACATTTTAAGAGAAGAAACTACCATAAGAATTATTTCAGGGCATAAAGCTTATATTTGAAAGTGAAATTTTTCAAAACTTCAGATGATACAGAGTGAAAAATGTGCTTCTGCCTGTTGTGGAGGTGAGGTGGGACAGCAGTTCAAATGCAGACCTCAGTTTTCCTCACATTCTGGCATAGTCAGGGATCTGGGTTTTCATTTAGCCCCACACCTCTGTTCAGCTGCTCTCTTCTCTTCTGGGTATGCAAGAAGTGAAACACTTGAGAGAGAGGAATTTATTTCATTAACAAATTGAAAGACTTTTTTTTTTTTTTTTTTCTGAAGTGTCACAGAGTTAGAAAATGAATGGAAGAAATGGTCATTATGACATCTCGTCATTTCTACTCTGCCTTTCAAGCAGCTCTGGTAGGCTGTACTGACGTGCAGATATCTGCAAATCTGTGCTGCATGAATCATCTCGCACGCTGCCGAGGTGAAACCTGGCAACTATTTAACAGCACTGCTGCAACACTATGGAACATTTTAGAACAGGAAATTAAGAATACCTGAGCCAACTAAAGCCACAGGGGGACGTTTAGATGGACAGAATTTAATTACCCATGTTGGAATTTGGCCAGGACACCAAAACTTAGACCCCAGCCCTCCTATAAAGTGCCATCAGACCTTTAATACTAACAACTGGTCAAAACATCAGCTTTAGATCTGCTCCAAACAAGAACAGCACTAAAACTCACCTGAGGCCTGCTGAGGTATTCATTTACTGCTGACTGACAGGAAAGGGTACAACGTACTGAGTCATGCAAACCAGCTATAGCACAAGAAAAATACCTCTGCTAGCAGCACTGGAGGCTTTTCTTCTCTAGAGGTAGCTTCATAATTTTTAGGAGAATTCTGTGTATTTTCTAAAATCCATTGAAAGACTTGGTAAAAACCAAACACATGTAATTATCTCAGAAGTCAAACTAACCTTGTGCTCTGCTTTGAAACCTCCCAAATATACTTCGCTACTCATCTGCCTGTTTATTACCATTTGTAGTGTGGAAAAAAAGACAAACTATAGTGAATAACAGCATGTTGATTTTAAAGGGAAGATTAAAGCCTGAAAGTCTATGCTTTTCCACTTCATCTTTTCTAGAAGAGTAGGATTTCCACAAATCATGGTTTTTGAAATCCTTAGGCTGGGAAATTATGTCAGCCCTGAAAAGCATGGATTCATTATTCACATTGTGTTACTCTGTTGACATAATTCCCTAACGGACTGGGACATGAGGTGTCCCAGTTTGATACTTCAACATACAGTCACTGCGTTCTCCTTCTCTAAATAGTAAACACTTCTGTCTGAGTTCCTGTTTAAAAAATTATTTGAGCAGTATATCTATATAAAGAAGAAAATCTGGGTTAGCTGTGGGCCACCAGCAATTTATCAAGCAGTATTAGTTATGTCTGTGGGATATTTTTCATTATCTGAGGATTATTAATAGAGACACTATTTACATAGTGCATATTCCTTGAGTAATAATTGAGATAATATCAATATGAAGCCTAGTTTCATTAACACTGTAGTAAAGGGACTATGATTGTGAAGGGTATTTTTCCCCTCCAATTTGTAATCAAAAAGTTATTTAATAGTAAAATCAGTCTTTGCTTATAGCAGAGGTTGTGGACTTTGGGAGTTGGCAGAGCCAGCTGCTGGGCTGCTGGGAGCCAGACTCTTTTTGATCTTCATATTGAATGGTTTCCTTTGATCACCTAGACAATAGATCATAAAAGAACAGAGCTTTTACCCATATCTCCCTAAATTTGCAGGTAAATAATGAGATGGTCTGAACTGAGGCTGGAGTATAAGATTTTTAACAAACAATTCTCCCCTTTGAAGTAGACTTAGTAAAATTAGCATATAAATGAGCAATGCTGCTACATAAGGACATGTGGCTGAAGAAGAGGGATAATTGGACTGGGAAGGTTAGTTTCTAAATGAGGGTTTTTTTGCTAAATAACTGACAGTTAGACTACAGGTGTGTTCCTTTTTGAGTCAGAGATGGGATTTGAACAATGGGGTATGCTCAAGTTGGGGATGCCCAGGCTGGAAAACATGAAGTAGGGTGAGAGGCAGGGCAGACATAGACCCTGCCTCTGTGGGGAGAGGTATCCTAACCAATGCTGTAAAGTCAGGCTGTGGTCCTTTACACTGATATTTGTCTCCATTATCTCAAAGCACACAAGGCTATTCAAAATGCCGTTCAATATATTTGTCTATGAATCTCATCCCAGCTCTGTTTGCCCTGCCTGTGAAGAAAGACCATTATGCTGAAATATCTGCACTGGTGGTTGTGACCATGGGCTGCACAGGCTGAACTCACCGAACTCAAAAATCCAGAACAAGGGCTTAGTGTGGTGTCAGCAGGTTAACATTAAGATCTTTGAGCCCCACAACTTTTGATTTCACCAAAATCCGCAGAATTACCTGCCCCAGTGAGAAAATACCACTTCATTACAGGGTACCTTGGACTCTCTTGGCCAAGACAGCCCCTTGGCACCAAAATAATCTTGTCCTTCAATTTCAGGGACATGTGGCTGGTGGTCTCTCAGTTTAGGTGCTTCCTAATTTACTAAATGAAAAGGAAGTTAAATTAAGTAGTAACTTTTTTAGTTAGCTTTCAGTTAAAATTTCTCAGTGTGCTTGAAAGCTCAGCTCTTGCTTCTTTCTTCATTCTAACAAAAACTGAACTTGAGATTGACAGAGATGTAGATGGGAGTGTGATCCCAGTGGCACCTGAGTAGCCAACAGGGTAGTGTTTCCTGTGTGTTACAAAAAACAAGCTCAGATTCTCTGACTGGGTAGCAGGAAAGACATGGACTAACTTTCTGTGGGCAGTGTCAGCATCCTTTGGAGCTGCTCGC
>NW_009954194.1:975160-987921 GCF_000747805.2 Chaetura pelagica | reverse complement strand
CAGTGTAACCCTCATGTTACACAGGAGGCTGAGGACTGAATCCAGCTCTTTCACATCTTAAGTGAGTGTTAAGAGAAAAATTTTTGCCAAGATATAAATGGCAGTTCAGTATCTTGTGAACACAACCTGAAAAAAGAGGTTCTGTACTTTGGATTTTTCTCCATTATAATTTTCCTTTCCTGCCCTTGGAGACCTGTTAGGACAGGACTCTACTACTGGTGAGGACAGCAACACTCTGGGATCTTTTGCTTGCTGCTGAAGCACAGTCGGGGCTTTTCAGGAGGTGAAGATGGGCACAGTGGGCTGTGGCAGCCAACAGACATGGATGTCTGAAGCAAGAAGTGGGTTTGGGGAGGTTTTGTGGAGGTTCCTGAGGCTTGGGCACTTTGGGAGGGCTTGGACAAGGAGAGCTTCACTCAGAGTTTTAGAAAGAGAGACGTGGGATTGAAGAAGCTGGGGGTTCTCCAGGTGGGCACAATCATGAGAAGGAGCAAGGGATGTGGAAAATTGTAATGGATGGGTTTGGAAATAGGAGCTTTGGCACAGGAGAGGAAGAGAGCTGGAGTAAATGCTGGGGCAGGAGAGTGATGGGTACCAAAGGAATGGATTTTTTAAACACCTCTGACTTAGAGGCTGGGCTTGGGGCAAGAGAATCTATCTCCTGCCCCTTCTGCTCATCCTTCCTTTTTTTTTTTTTTTTTTTTTTTTTTTTTTCTGCTGGCAGCAGGAGTAAACAGAGCAAATTTGTTCGAGAAAAATTGATATGAACTTTTTTCTGCACTTCTGAAATCTTTCTGTCCTCACCTCTTGTATTTATTAGTTCAAAGTGATTCCCCAAAATTTGACCTGAATTCTCCAACTACTTTTCTTCTGGCAAATAAACTCTTCACTAAAAACATATGTGTGCCCGTCACTACACTAAATGTGTGTAGTCTATTTACTTGCTGTCTGGCTGATGGCTGGCCCCTTCCCAGCAGTGCAGAGGAGATGGAAAGCATTAAGAAAAGCCCTGAATATTGCTGGATTAATAGTCTGCAAAAGAGGATAGGGTTGATAGGAATGAAATCCTAGCTCTGTTAAGCAGTGCTTGGAAGATTTTGCTACAAAGTTTCTATTAAAAATAATAAAAAAATAATTAAAAAAATCAATGGTTGTCACACAAATAAAAACTGTGCACAGCTTGAATCCAGGCTGGTGTGCTTCCAGAAAGTCAGGGGATTTAAAAAAGAAATTAATAAAAAAAAGGACCTTAGTTGTAGGCAATGCACTTTAAAGGCTCAGCTCATTCAGTATGGAATAACGTTGTGAACATACATTCCAGAACTGGTTTCTAAGGAAAGGAGGAAAGGGGTAGAGCTGCAGATACAGAGGGGAAGGCTGGGGTGCCTTGGCTGCAGCTCAGCCCCCATCCCCACTGCCCCCAGCCCAGGCTGACAGCTCCCCTGAGCTCTGTGGGCAGAAACCCTAGGGAACAGGACCATGTCTGCTGAAGCAGGAAGGTGGCACAGAAGCTGAACTCAGAGCTGTTGCTCAACACCACCCTCAGTACAAGATGTGGTGGCTCTCGGCAAAGCTACTGGGCCGGTTCAAACATGGTGAGGAGGCAGGAGGCGATGATGGCTTCAGAGAGGACCTGAGCCAGGCTGGGCTGAGCCTGATTTGGAGACACCAGCAAGACTTGTGTAAGGGTCTTCCTGTTCTTAGGCTAATGCAGTTGCTTTAGAAAAAGGGTGTGTTTCCTCTAAATACATTTCTCAGCACCTCAGGGCTGGTGGCTCAGGCAGATGACAGGGCAGAAAGGGGAGTTTCCATTCAGTGGAACAATGAGGTGTTTTAACGAGGGGTTTAAATCAGGTGACACTTGCTCTGGTGGCTTCCCTAGAACTGGCAACTTATCTCAAGGGATGATGAAGACTAGAACTAGAGCTGCCTTCTTTCTTTTTTTTTTTCTGCACAGGGGAATCCATTTGGTGGTACATGGGGGGAAATGGTTCACTGGGAAATAGGAAAAACCGTCAAAGAAAGATACAAGAAACAGAGAAATCACTGGCTGGAGCAGGCTTAGCAGGAAAACAACCGAGGGTTTGAAGAATTACCAGAAAAGTGATATTCTCAAGAGTGCAAGCAATAGCACAGGCTCCACTGAAAATGAGGTTAGTTTTGGAAATTAACATCACATCTGTCTAGTTACAATAATCCTTGTCCATTTAAAAATGGAGCTCATGCCACAAGATATCTGCTATAAATAATCAAATACGTTATAACCTGGACATATCCTCTACATCGAATAATCCTGCTATAAAAACTGAGAATAAAGGAATTTGCTGGATGACTAGCACTTAAGAAATTGTTCCCTGGTGGGTTATTTGCAGCCTATTCTCTACTTCAGTAGGAGTTTATGTTGAATAACTCACAGCTGTGGAAATACCTGCACAATGGAATTTAATACTGCTAATAAAGGGATCCAAATTGGCCCAGCTCCACTCAAGACTCACTAATGTTAAGACATACAAGTGTCTTGGGTCATGTAAAAAGCTGATGGCTTCAGGGCAGAGCTGTGGATGCTCAGGCTGGGGGGTGGTACCAGCTGGTGAAGGATGGGATGGGGCAGCTGACGAGCCAGGCAGCCCGATGCTGCTGGAGCTGTGTGTGCTGGGACCCTCACCAGGGGACAAGGAAGCCATGGACGTGCCACGAGGCCAGCTGAGCTCCCACCTTCACATAGAAAGAGGGGTCCTGAACACAGGGGGAATTTTTTTGGTGGGAATTTGAGGAAGCAATTTTTTAAAAATTATTTTTCTTTTTCTTTTTAGGAATAACAGAAGGGGAGGAGTCAGTCCTGCTTGCTGTGCTGCACACACAGAAAATGCAATAAATCCACCCAGGCACACAAGGGCCACGCCACAGTGAGGGTTGCTCACTCCTGGTCACTTTTAAAGCACCAGCAACCAGAAGAGCCTCCTTAGATGTGCACTTGTACCTCAAAAGACAGAGCTAGCAATTCTTCATGATTTTTTAAATTATTTTTTAAAATTTTTATTACAACTCACCTGCATTAGTCTAAGTTTCAAATCTTGTAGGGAACTGGGGAAGGGAGGAGAGGAGAAAGAAGGAATAACTGATGCTTTGGGTGATCTATATCACTCATATGTCCTTCAAGCTACCTCTCTGCAATGTTTACAAGGATATTTCTGTAGAGAGCTGGGCAGGACATGATCTGTGTAATTCACTCTGCAGCATCGTGGCTCAGTCAGGAGCCTTGAGAAGGGAACCTCATCAGCCCACCCCTGGCTAGACCAGAGGTGCTCATATTTGATATTTGACTTTGAGCTCCAGCATTTTTAAACTGTTTGTTTTAAATTAAAACTAAATTTTTAACTTGTAGCTGCATGGAAAACAAATCTGGAAAAAAAATATTAAGGTATACATTAAAATTTCAAAACATGGA
Organism: Chaetura pelagica; assembly: GCF_000747805.2. NCBI lineage: Eukaryota > Metazoa > Chordata > Aves > Apodiformes > Apodidae > Chaetura > Chaetura pelagica. The sequence continues at coordinate 984,473 of NW_009954194.1, read as the reverse complement.
AGGAGCAAAAAAAAAAGCACACTCAAACCAGACAAAATGGTTCTTAAAAAAAATATTAAATTAAAAATAATGATTTTGAGGATCATTATTTCTGTATATCTTCCCAGCAGGAAGGCACTGGAGCAGAGGAGATTGTAAGGTGTTCAGATAGAGGGCGAGGTGTAGATGGACAAGTATGACAGTTCTGGAAAAGCTGTAACTTCAGCCAGGCCTTTAATGTAACAAAATTACTCTATTGGTTTCTAGGTAGGACTATTCATGTAGTTTTATTATTTTAGCTCAAAGGTAATATCAAATTAATCCATCTATTAATCAAAGGAGATTGTTGCAGTTAAGAAAGCAGAACAGCTTTAGCACTGATACGCATTACCACAGATAATTAAAAATTAAAAAATAATATAAAAGAAATTGTCAATTTTCCTTTCAGGTCTTGACCTTGCAGCTGTGTGCCCACCCTGGTACCTGGCAGTGCCTGCATGAGGCCCATCTCTGGAAGGTTTCCCTCATTACTGATTGCAGTTTTCTTCCCCAGTATATGGGCTTTTCTTAGAAACTGTCATCTTGTGGATTGCCACTTTCTGAAGTGTCATACTGTTCAAAGGCAATTACTATACAGACCACTCCTTCCTTCCCCAACAGGTCCCCTCCCTACTTGAGAACTGGCTATGCCATGGGTCTCACAATAAAATCATAGGACTTGACAACTCTGTTTCCATTTTAGAAGCCCCCATCCCACTATTATGTGGTCTTAAAAATGTTGCCTCCCTGTGGAGTGCCACAGGTCAATCACTCATTATAAACTGGTCATTAGTATTATTTTTTCCCTTCTCACAGGAATGCAGCTGGCATCTCTAGGAAAGCCAAATGCTGCTGCATGAAATTTGTGAGTTAGACCCTTCTCAAGGGGGGTTTGAGCTTCAAAAACAAAGGGGGGAATATTTAAAAATAATACATTTTCTGGAAGAAAGAAGGCTGCTGTAGGTTATATTTGTCTGATCCCTTAGGCTGAAATAAGAGTGAAACTTGAAAACAAAGCCAACTTGAAACTCATTGTCCCTGTTGACACAAAGGCAAGCAGAGAAGATAGCTGTGATATGCAAAAATGAAATTACACTGCTTCTACAAAGCTTGGTAACCACAATAAAGGTTCTTGATCACTGTCTGGGGAAACTTTAGCTATGAGCCCAGCTCCTATAAATTGAGCTGCTGTAGCACTTCACACCTGATTCACATCAGAAGAGCTGATGATTTAAGCACAGAGACAGTCATAGAGCTGCTGAAAAACCTCCATGAAAAGATAGCTGTCTCAGTTGCTCACCTTTTGTTAACACCAGTTTAACCTGAAGGAGAGATTTCAATGAAAGGAGTGAAAATTCCCTTTCAAAATGGAGTTTGCAGTCGAAGACAGACACAAGCCCCAGCGTCCATCACAGTGCCTAAATTTCACACCTGTCTGCTGAATTCGATCTCTCTTGGCAACCTAGGAGCAACTCACCTTGGTTTTGATAGGTTTGTCTGTGTAGAATATGAGTCCTGCATTTTGTTTTACACATAGCCAGAAGAAGATAGAAGGTTAAAAACTTTCAGCAAAATGGCTAACAAATTTTCATAATCTATCAAAGAGATCTGAAAGAAAATGGAATGGACCTCCCTCCTACAGAACCATCCCTCCCCCCAACCCAGCATCTGAAAGCACCAAACACAGTTCTTAAAAGCTTTTCCAGTACTCAGACCCTCCAAGAGATCACTCAGGGAGGATGAAACTTTATGTGATGAAATGAGAGTTGCAGTCAAATATGATAAGGAGTGTTAAATGCCTACTTCATATCAAGCATTTTAAAAAATGTCTCCTAATGCACTTACACAGGAGACGCTTATACATTATAGCAGTTCAATACAAAATTGTACATACTATGTCAGATGAATTCAGCGTTGTTGAGACAGAGCTATTAATTAAACTGGGGCTATACACAACCTGAGGATCTCCAGAGATCAGGCAGAATTCCTTTTAGCATAATGTAAAATACTGCTCCCCCAAACACACACTGTAATGGCTCTATTCTGCATTCTACCTTCCAATTGCTAAGGTCTTGGATACTTGAGAAGTATTTGTATCATAGATCACAGTACAAATTAACAAACAACAAACCAAACCAACCCCACCCTCATAAAATCCCTCCAACCACACAGAAAGAAAAGAAAATCAACCTGAAGAATTAGGGACTCCAGCTACGAGAACAGATCTAAAGAATCCTAGATTTGGATCTCCAACAGGCATGGAGGTGCAGTGGGTGGGCATTTATCTCAATTCAGCTGCAGTACATTCCCCTGCTAATGTGCAGTAATGTCATTCAGCACCTGAGTTACCAGGAATGCATTTAGTAACTTATCCAAACTGAAGCTTATAGTTCTCATCCCACTCCTTGTGTAGTTGATGGAAGCAGAATCAGTTTCTTGTGGAACTGATGTTTCTGTGGTCTCTTGTGGCTGGATGCTTTTTATAAAGTTTTTTATTCTGTATGCACAAGTGTATTACTCTCTGATGTCAGCTTTAGTGTATAATGGTGTTTCAAAACATGCTTATGGGTTAAGACTGCCCATAGACCCATTAAAACTATTTCTTGATGTAAGGGATATAGTTCTTTTATTTCAGAAGTGACTCACAGGGTCATGGAAGACAGGGTCCTACAGTTAGATTGCTCCATTACTGCTCCTAATAAAGCCTCTCCCTTTGAAAGTACTGGTACTAGATGCTGTCAAACTAACATGCTAAATTAGAACAGATTTTAATACTGTGAACATTCAGTAGAAATTCATATATTCTTGTGAAACATAACAGCATGGTCCATAAATTTAGAGACTTCCATAAATGATGCTTTATCTAAAGGTACCATCTGCCATTCTGCAATGCTGGGGTACCACCAGACTTCCTAATAAAAGCATAATTATTTGCTAGAGTAACATCACTTCTATGGGATGTTAAATATTCAATAGTTCCTCTTACCTAGTAGGAGATTCAGGCCTTGGTCTTGTATAAAAATATGCTGTCAAAAAGCTAGAAAAAACAAATCATGCAGTAAAACCAGCTGCTGGGGTTACTTGTGCCCTGGGGCAGCTTTAATTTGGATGTGCAATATATCACTGTAGGGCTACTTGATCAGAGTTGCAGTCTCAGGAAATATTTTTGGGACTATTCAATTTCCATTAGCAGTTTCTCCAGGATATATTAAGCACAAACTGGGTTTTCTTCAATATCAATCATTGACATTTTCTCTTTCATCCTGTCTTTGCTAAAATAGGATTTTCATGGAGGCCATGAAATTGCAAAATTTAGTCTGTTCTTATGGCTGTTCTATCATTTAGGCTCCTTTAATAGTGCTTTGCAGCAAAGGCTGGGTAAGGGACCTCTCTTCACCCTGGTGTTGGAGGACACCCAGTGGTGCTCAGCTCTTGGCCTTTCCATTCAGTAGTTTCTTCCCCTCTACCCTCATCTCTTTCTACAGACTTCAAGACTGATCCTCCTTGGCAGCTCTCTGGTAATGGGAACTTTTGCTGTGTTCCCCAAGGATGCAAGTTGGTTGTCCCAGGTGTGTGCAAGTGGTACCTTCTCCAGGACCAAGGTTAAAAATCAGTCGCTTATGACTTTCACATGGCCCTGAGATGCAGCAGGCATACAAATGCTAGCTATGCCTCCCAAAGTCGCTTCCAAATTGAATTACCCTACAACATTATCACGTCATACACACCAATACATAATGACGAAACCAGAGGACACCTTCTTTCTGAGAAGACTATAAAGCTGCAAATATTGCTTATTTTCACTTGCTGTGAAAAGGGAGAATGCAGCTTTTAACAACAGAGATGTTCTCACAAAGGGCAGCTGATGAGACCAGCTGGTGACTCATGTGAGTTGGAAGCTTTCTGAGGAGTGGACTTTGCTGACCCAAGAACCCCTCCTCAAAAATATTCCCAAACAAAGCAATTCAATGAATAACCAGAAACCAGTAGTTGTTCTTACAACTCCTTTGTAACAGCAACCAGCTTAGTTATCAGTGTTCTTATTCAGACATTTTACTAATTATATGATCCTGCTTTCCTATGAAAACTCCTGGAATTTCCTCCCTCTGATTTGCAAAAGACTTCTCAGGGCCAGTATTTCCCTCCATTTAGCAAAAACAAACGAGCTTTCTCTTTGAAAGTATTTCAGCCTCATGACGTAAGTTTCCTTCCTTCTCTTAATAATTGCAGGGCTCCCCAGAGGAAAGTGTCAACAACATTATTTCCTTCCAAATTCTAAAAGAGATACAATGTTCTTGTAGGTGGTGAGATTAGATTACAGTAAAATTAATTGTTGGTTTCAAGCTTTCATTCTTCAGGCAGCAACCTCAGGTCTCGTTAACATGTTACTTTACCTCACCTGTGATCTTTATGCCCCTTTTCTTTATGCCCCTTTTCCGTATCTCTGCATCAGACAAAAGCCCCAGTGTCATTTAACTGCAACCCACAACCAAAAGGCATAAAATGTGGTAGTTAATGCCACTGCTATACCTTAATTCTCTACCTGTAAAGGAGTGTTCCCAAGAACAGGGCACAAGCACATAGGAAGGTGCAGGATCACAGGCTCTGTGTCGGTGAGTTTGCCATGTCATTTGAAACATGGGAAGAAAAGCCCAGGCCATGGGGATGAAGGAGGCAGCAATGCCAAAGCTGTGGGGTCAGCTGCTGCACATCCCAAACTGCTCATTGGATATTTTGTTTTATTAATAAGTAAGCAAAATAAATAAAAGCAGCAAGTTCTGTCTGTTATTCACCCTAACCACAACAGGGTGGATTGATAGCTTGTAGATGGGTTTTTGAGGAGATATGGATAAAGTGTCCTTCCAGAGTAATTCAAGGACAGCACTCTAAGGAGTCTGTTACCCATTTTTCAAGTGTTCCGATGTTTATTTACTGAAACAACAGGAGTAATATATCATAAATCTTTTAAAAATTGAAATACTAGTGCCAGTCTTGAAAGATTAATAATAAGGAATGCCTTTTAGAGTGTGCTCATGGAAATGTAGTATGAATTATTAGTGTTTTTGAACATTAGAATTACAGTGTATAATTGTAATGTTATAGCAGTCATATAGGAGACAATGATTCCTTAATGGAATACATTGTGAATTTAATTATTTACATGGAAAAATCAGGGCTTATATAGTCACTGAATGATAGACCTACCACTTCCAACATCTTCCAAGTGTTATGAAGAAGCAGCATTGGATGCAGATATGTGGATACACTCAGACCAGGTTTGTTATTTAATTAGTTTTCAGTTCTACCCTACAGTTGATTGTTTGTGCTCTAAATCCTACGGAAACCTGAAGTGTCTTTTAGGCTATCTTCCTGGAAAGGCTGCTACAGGTGCCAGCATTCATCGAATAAGGATTTTGCTTGCGGGAGAATGGTGCCCATGTTGGAGGCTGAGGTTTGTTTCTGGGGCAGGGTGCTTTGCCCTTGTATTTCTTCAGCAATAGTTTCAAAACTATTGGCAGAATAACATCCAGCAAAAGCATGCTTTAAAAATATTAATATATGCTTGGGAGACATATTTCCCTAGAGTGGCTTCTGGGTACAGTTAGGAAAAAAACAGGAGTTCTTCAGATGCTTTTATCATGTCAGTTATATTAAAAGTAGTTTCAGTCAAGAGCAAAGCCTCACTCTCCTTCACAAAAGAGAGGATCATGTAGATTCAGTATCTCTGTGTCAAGTAATTCTCCCTGGAAGTATTTGCCACTGGCAGGGTGCACCTTGCAGGGCTTCTCAGCTGCCTCGGGACGCAGGCGTGTGCCTTGGTGCCTCTAGCCCAGCGGAGGGGCTTTACACACCAGGCTGTAGTGGCTGCACCACTCCAGAGGCTTTGCTTGCTCCCATGAACAATTGATTTGATAGCAAAAGGAAGAAAGAAGGAGATTTTTTTTTTTTTTTAATCCTCTCAGCCTCAGTTGAGGGACTCATCATAAAACTATCAGACAGAATTCAGCAGAGTGGAAATCCCTGCTCTGATAAGCCCCAGCCCCAGAAGGCAAGAGATGCAAAGTTCAGGCTGGAGGTGTGTTTGCTGGAGGATGCCCTGCACTCCCTTGTGCTCAGCACTCACCACTGCTACTGACCTGTGGTGTTACACATCATTAATGTTAAAAAAAAGGAACGTCTCACCAAATTGAGCTGTAAGCGATTCACACCTAAACTACAGGCTTCTCTTTCTGCTGGAAAAAGACTGCAATTCAGGGCAACGCTAGTTCCAAGCACATGGGTGTGTGTCTTTTGCATGCAAGGAACTGTAAATGCACTTTATAAGAGCCCATTTGTTAACACAGTTTATTGGCACACCTATTGGCAAAGCATACATAAAATACAGTTGTATTATATAACACACTGACTCACTGTGTCTTTACATGATGAGTTGAACATATTAATATGTAAATGAAAAAAATTAGTTTCTTTTATAAAGTTTCACATAAATACACCAGAATAATAATAATAAAAAAGTAAAACAAAAAATGGTTTGAGGGCTTTACAAAAATATTATACAAGAAATATACTATGAAAAGAAATAACAACAAAGCAAACTCAGATACAATAATAAAAACACAAAAGTTTTAGATTTATTAAGCTGCCCACAAAGTTAATGGATTACATGGCTTTAAAATATCTGGATCAACAGCAATTTTACAAAGCATAAACTCTCATAGGACTGGGTGTCTTTTTCCACATAAAAATATTTCCCATGTCTTTGATGAAAAGAAGACATTTCTTGTTTCAGCATTTTTATTAAATGATGGAAAGAGAATCTACTGGCATCAGCTAAACGTAAATTAAAAATGCTGGATCCTTTAAATGATTAACTGATGAAAGAAAAGTTAAAGAAAGAACAAAAGTTAAATTACTTCTCCTTAAAAGCTGATTTTTTTCTGAAACAAGAAATTTTAGGTGCAAGTTGAAAAGCAGAAAATATATTACAGTTGTAAAAAGTTTTACATAGTTACGTTAATGAGATCCTGAGCACTGATGACTTCTTAAAATATGGCCATTGTTTGCTGAGGAAAAAAACAACCCCTTCCAATAAAATGCATTGTCAAAATTTGCCATGAGATGCCATTTAATTTTCCACTATTTTAATTGAGGTCAGTGCCAGTATCGTGTTGTATGTGAAAGCTTCCAAGAAATGTATATGGAAGCTTATACAAGAGTTTTCCCTAATTAAAAAACCAAAACATCAGATTGCTTTAGTTTAGAAATAGAGACTGTATCTGTTGAAAGTTGTGGTTTGTTTTTTGTTTTTGTTTTTTTTTTCAGAATGCTGTGAAACAGTAATTAATAAACCACTGACATACATTGCAGTGGGTACTGCTGCAGAATAACCTATTGGGAAGCCTGTGGTGTGGGGTTTTCAGATTTAGTCTCCTGGTTAGCAGGAGGTTTGCTATTCCACGGGCTGTTATTTCCCAGTGCAGGTGAATTGTTGAAATCTTCTTCATCATCCATGCCATTTGCTGCATCATACTGTGTATTCTCTAATCTAGTGATAAGCCTTTCATCTTCATCCCCAAATTCGCCTCCCATCAGAGTTGGTTCTCCTACCACCATCACATCCTGTGAACAGCACCCAATATTTGTTATATGGAAACCTTGAGAGAAAAAAAATCAACTTAAAAAAATTATGTTAGAGAATTTGCATCTCTTAACTTTGTGATATTTGAACAACAGAGTTAAAGCTCCTGCACAGTAGGAACCAGGAGACAGGCTTACACTTTATTTCTAATTTAAATCAATAACTGTAACACATCTCTCTAGCCGCATGCTCATGGCTCTGGATCTCAGATACCCCAGACTGAAAAGCAGGTAAACTGGAAAACATGTATGATTTTAAGCACATAAGCAGGCTATGAAACTGCCTTAAACTCCTGCTTGAAATATTAAGCCTTTAGCCAGTAATTCTTTCCTGAGCCATTTCGCTTAGGGAAGGCACCGGGGTGCATCTCAGCTGCAATTTGGCGATACGCATAGTCTAAAAGTAGCTGAAAAGAAATGACATTTCTTATCCTCAGACTTCTCGAATGTGGAGCACAGCACTCTCATAAAGATGGGAACTCTCTTATCCATAGCCAGCCAAGCCCTTTTACGCATCCAATATACTTGACATTCTGCTACTTAATTATGGTAATTAATTTAGGTAAAGTTTTCGATAAAAACAATGTTCACACTGATTTGACAATTTGCATAGCTAATTAAGTCATTAGCAAAAACCTGCTGATTGCCAACAAGCCCTGAATTTACCATCTGTTATTTCATGGTGCCTGTCACCTAACTCCATGTAGGCAACCCTGCCGCCAATCTGTGCAGTAAGAGGACCAATCTGTCCAGCTGGTACCGTAAAAGGAAGATGAAGAGTGCTAATTATAATTACACTGATGAAACTAGTAGTCATCAAAACCCGAAGCATGCAAGGAAGGAAGAATTCATCTAATTGCTGCTTTAAGTACAAATTGTCCTTCCATGAAAACAAGTAAACCGCCTACTGTACTCCAGTGCATCACACATTTGCTGCAAAAACCCTACCTAGTATGGGACAGAAAGGTGCAAACTTGAGATGGGAAAGCAAAGGTGCAAAGCCAGAGAGCTCACTTGTTCTCTCTGCTCAGCGGAGCTTCAGGCTGCTGTGCTAACCACTACAGAGATGTGTGGGATGCATCTTTCCATGCAGCTCAGGTGGCAGGGCATCAGCCAGAGCCTAGTAAAAGTGCAGCAATTCCAGATGTCTAGCTCTGTACCTGCTGATTTAACAAGCCCTTCCAAGAATCCTAGCAAACAACAGATTTGTATTTTAAAGGATCTGTTCCTCCTCAGGAATGTAAAAGCATTTGTACAAAGCAAACAGAAGACAAATGTCTGCATTCAGTAAGGCTTCTTTTTAATCAGATGTGTACTCCCTTCACCATGAAACAATACAAATTATCACCTATAATTATTTACAGGTTTTTTATGTTCCTCAGCAAAGGCTGACACGCTACAGAAGAATGCTTATATCACATTTTCAGCCTGTACTATGTGAAAAAACTGTGAGTAGATGGAAACTCTTACATGATTTCTTATTTATATTGTCTGTATTTTGTTACTCTATATATCCATAAAATATCTAGTAAAATAAAACTCACACATAGCTTTACAACACAAAAGGTTTTTTTTAAAAAAGGTATTTATAACCAAAAGTTTTTTTCTAATTTATTTTGTCCCTCTAAACAATAATGTATATTGTGCACTGCTGAAC
>NW_009954194.1:972891-975022 GCF_000747805.2 Chaetura pelagica | reverse complement strand
CTGAACCAGACCTGACCCAATTGTGTTCAGAGAGCATTAATGACAAGAGAGACCTGGCAGAGGACAGCAAGTTGGGTTTGAGTGTGCAGTGCGATACAGCAGGCAAAAAGGAACACAGCGGCTGAAACAGAGAATCACAGACTGAGGTGGCAACCGTTCCTCTTATTCAAACTCTCTTGAGTACAGACCTCAAGTTCTCCCTGTTGCCCTACCAGCAAGAGGTCAGCGACCTGGATGAGACTTAGAGAAGCACATAAAAAATAACTATGGGGCTAGAACAGCTGGCTGGGGAGACCACCTAGATGAATTAAATATCTATTACATCCACCAAATAATTGGGAGGGGTAAATGAGCTTAACAGTTACAGCTGCTGAAAGGAAGAGGATCACTTTAGGTCAATCCAATGAGAGGTAAACTAGGATACATCAAACATCAAGTAAACAAAAAAGTAAACTCCACTTCTATGCCAATATTCCTGTTACTGAGAACCACAGACTGAGGATTAGGGGCCCCAGTGGAACAGTGCTAGCTTTGCTGTTCAGGTCACTCAACACTGGGCAGGGAAAAAATCTCAATCTGTGGTAGGAAACACTTGTGCATCAGCGGGGGGCTACTCAATGGCCTTGTATTTCCATCTCCAATTCCTCAGATTCTTTACAAATATTATTCCTTTAATATAATGAGACCCACTGAGAGGACAGTTTGCACTTATATTTATCTCCATGCTATTGAGTATCTCTCTCTCTGCAAATTAAACTACAAATATATTGAGGTTAGTGGAGTTGCCCCTCATCCTATTTAAAATATAGATATCACAGCATTAGTTACAGGACATTTTAAAAAAAAATTAAATATATATTCTTGACAATCCTGCCACTTATAGTTATGTCAGGCAAAAAAGGTGTCTCAGGAAGCACACATGCGGTTCCTCCCCGGCGAGGATTCTGCTCCTCAGACTGAAAGCTGAAGACCCCACCGAGTGCACCCCATTGAACCTCCACTCACTAGTTCCCGTGCAATGACCACCAACCTCTGAGGAGGACTGGAAGTGACTCCTTTTAGAGCCCCTCAATGCTTCTCCTTAAATTGGCCAGTGGGGGTCACTGCTGTTGAATGACACAAGGCTCCATCCCTCCCAGGGTTGAGGCTGCAGCTCTGGAGTGCTCCTAGCTCCTGCTCATGGAGTGAGAAGCAGAATCCAAGAATTAAACCCTAGTCTCTTGCACGGCAGCACACACTGCTATGGCCTAGTTATGGTAGCACATATTTGACTAGATTAGTTTAAAAAAGATTTAGACTGTAGTCACTCAATCTTATTAATTTACTCTGTGATTAGAAACAACATTTTTGGTCAAGGAATGTCTTATTATAGTAAAGTATGGTTGCAGTGAAGCACTGTAAATAAAACAGTGGATGTTTTACATTATGTGATAGAAATGTATTATTTAATAATATAACCACAAAAGCAGCTTTCATGTATATCATACCTTTCATCCTGAAATAACCCTAATTGCCATCCAAGCTTAAATTGATGCATTTACACTATACACAGAGACCACTTAATACACAACTCAAATGCAAGCACTTCTACTTAACAGATTGGATGTTTCTCAGGCGTCATCTTCTTTCTATCTAGCCTCAAAGTTTAGTTCTGCTATGACCAGTTAAATAACTAAACTTTTTAGCCTGGGATTTTAAAGATCATCTGATGGCTAATGAATGTCTTACTGGAGTCTAGAGGTAAAGAAGTGTGGTGAGCCATGTAAAATTCCCCATTCCTATGCCTGTGATCTTTGCTGCCATTAATATGTATCCCTCATGGTGATAAGTTGGTAGCTGAGGTGCCACAGTTCCCAGAAGTAGAAAAACAGTGCTTCACAAGCCTGAGATAATTAAAAATGCCTGAAACTATCAAGTATATTGTTCAACCAAATCTCATACTCCAAGGATTGACAATTGCACTAGTTTTAGCAGCCAGCATACCTCTCCCTCCTTCCTTCCTTCCTTCCTTCCTTCCTTCCTTCCTTCCTTCCTTCCTTCCTTCCTTCCTTCCTTCCTTCCTTCCTTCCTTCCTTCCTTCCTTCCTTCCTTCATTCCTCACTGCCTTCCTGCCTTCCTTCCTGCCTGCCTT
>NW_009954194.1:957409-972715 GCF_000747805.2 Chaetura pelagica | reverse complement strand
TCCTTTCATTCCTTCCTTCCTTCCTTCCTTCCTTCCTTCCTTCCTTCCTTCCTTCCTTCCTTCCTTCCTTCCTTCCTTCCTTCCTTCTCCTGATTATTTTTATAATTGACTTCTTAGCTCCTTGCCACAAAAATGATTCATCACTGAGAGCCTCATTGCTGCCCACTCCCACAATGGTCACTGCTTCCAAGACAAAAAAAATTAGACTGACATTGGTGTTGAAATGACCTATAGAAACAGAATTGACATTTTAATTAGGTTTCAGAGTAAACATTGTCTCGAGGAAAATGGCTGTCTTTCACATCTCATCATAGTTCTCCCTGTTACTTTGACATTCTGGTCTTGTTTAGAATATTTTTCCTAAAGTGAAACAAAGGTAAACCAAATTGTTCAGTCTCATCTCCTTAAGGTTGTATCTTAGATTCCGAATTGCACAGTTTGAGACACAAGATAACTTCTGACATCTTCTGGCCCTGGAACTGTAACTCTAATGCTACAGCATCCACTACAAACCACCTAAACCTTCCCCGTTTCTGAAATGTGTAAAAGATTGTATTGCTCCCTTCTACAAAGATAAAGAGAGATCATTGAGTTATGTAACTCACTAAAAGAGTGCAAGGAGGCTCTAATTAAGACTCTGGATATAACACCATTTGATTTACTTAGTGGCATGTAGTGATGCTTTATTCTTTCTAACACAAATGATACTCCGCTGGGTTCATAGTTACAGTAATACAGTCAACAGGATTTTCATTAGTACATGAAATAAAAACCCACCTATTCATTTATGTGGTTATGACTGGGAGCAGCCTAGAGAAATGGTTCTTAGAGTTTGAGAGAGTTGTGCATTGTTGGCTAATATCCAAATTCAATGAAAATGGATCAATGTGTACTGTTTTTATTAAACTTAACAGGAAGCTAAGGGCTTGTAGTGAGAAGACAAGGGGTAATGGTTTTAAAATGAGAGAGGAGAGATTTAGGTTAGAGACCAGGAGGAAATTCTTTAGTGTGAGGGTAGTTAAGACACTGGAACAGGCTGCCCAGAGAAGTTGTGGAAGCTCCATCCCTGGAAGCATTCAAGGCCAGGTTGGATGGGGCTCTGAGCAACCTGGTCTAGTGGGAGGTGTCCCTGCCCATGCAGGGGAGTTGGAACTCAATGATCTTTAAGGTCCCTTCCAACACTAATCATTCTAAGTGACAGTTAAGTGATATGGCTGTATGGAGCCCTTCTGATGATCTTGCATATACCAGTAGTCCGCAGCCTAGTGTTCAGCTCAACATAAAAGGGCCTGGGCTTGCAAAAGAGTTTTATTTGAAACAGAAGATAATGAAAAAAATGCAAAGGAATATGATTTCAGCCAGAAAAAAGGCTTGAAAACTGAATGGAGATTGGGAAAACACTGCAGGTAGCTTGAAATATTAGAGGACACTAGTACTTTAGTGTGCAAATGACAAGACAATGACACAGCCAAATTAGATAACTATTTGAAATCACAGGAAGGTTAGCATTAGAAAGGAAAGTCTCCTATGAACCTTGTGGAAGAAGTCTTGACCTTCTTTGCTTTTTGTTTAGAGGAAAGAGCAAATTGGTAATACCAGTTTCTGCACAATGGGTTAATGTTTCTTCCAAAGACCAAATGTGACCAAGAAGATGAAGAAATCTAAGAACAGTTCAAATGACTGACAGTTGGTGAGGCTGAGACAGCTCAGTGGGCTACACTTTCTGGGTGCCTGCTCTGTCAGCTTTCTTAACACACACCACATAAGCCAAGGCATTTGTGGAAAGCACTGATGGAGAGAAGAAAACATCCAGTGAGAAAAGTGGTTCTGTATTATTGAAGTAACTTTAGTGGCACTTGGTTCTACTTCCAGCACATTACAGTGTGTTGCCTCAGCACTGACAGGATTCAGGTCAAAAGCCTCAGTGGGCAAGTAATAGGCCAACCTAGGCATCAGTTGTGCAGTGCAATCATGTATAGCACACTGGCTAGCTACATCTGTTTTAAGGATGTAGGAAATATGTAGGAAATATGCAATATGTAGAAAAGGTGTTGAACTAGGGGCATGGGCAGGAGGAGAGGCTGAAGGTCAGTGTGACATCACAGAAACCACTGGTTTTCCCACTGTTATAAGGAAAAATGAGTGCAACAGGGTGCAAATAACTGTCAACAGGGGAAAACGTATTTTATTTAGTAAGGATGAGAAAGTACAAAAAATAGTTAGAGATATGAGGACAGACTGAGATCGACACTTTTCCAATTACTGATGAGAAGGCAGATGCATACCCACCCACTGGCAGAGACCCTTAAGATGCTTTTGAAGACTGTATTATTGAAGATGTATCAGAATGTGTAAGCCCAGTCAAAGTGCTAATATATTTAAGGCAACACAAAGAGCACAAATTATACTGAGTGATTAGGCTCAAGCACCTGAACTTCAGGGTACAGCACCAACCTGATCCAGGCATGGAAATCAAACCACATCATTGCAGTTTCTGGGCTTGGCTCTGTATTGTCAGTACTGTCCCTGCCTGAAGAACTGACTAAAAACTTAAGCAGATAGAGGAATGGCACAACCTCCTATTACTGAAGAAGAACACGCATGTGACAAAAAAACATTAAATCTCATTGATCAAGGTTTGCTTAGCCCTGTGTATTTATAGGAAGATCTGGAAGGGGCTCTGGGGAAAATGACAAATCTCTCTGAAGTTTCAAGCTTTGTCATAGCTCATGGCACTCCAGTTGCTCTCCAATTACTGTCCTGAACATGGAACATTTTCTTCTTGAGACATGAAGACCTCACTAAAGAAACAGAAGTTAATGGAGTAGACGAGAAATGTGGACAAGGAATACAGTTAAGTTCATACATTTGCCATAGTATACACAGCATTACTGCAGGAGCAAAACTGAATAGTTGTTAACATCCTAAACCAAAAAATACTACATAGAATAGAGACTAAGGAAACATTCTCTAACCAGAATTAATTTACTATCAAAGTAAACCAACACAGGAAAGTAAGAGTGGCAGGAAATTAGGAAGGAGATTCTATTATGGTGGAGAGACTGTCTTTGCTGGCTGGGAAGAAATCACTGGAGAAAAAGATAAAGCTGGAGTACATGACTTCATAATAATCCAGGTCTGGTCTGGACAGGAGCTCATTGTTGGCTCTCTCCAGAGACAGCAATGGGAAAAATGGAACTGAAAGTAGCTCTGCTTATGTGAGTCATCTGGACAGAAGATGCAGTGATTTCATTCCTCTTCTCTAATACTGAGGGAGGAATTCCTTTTAATAGTGAAAAGGAATTATTTCAATAGTTTATATCTACTGAGCAGGAAAATCCCATAAACAGAAAGCTCTATGGCCAAACGAAGCTCTTAGTTAGTTAAAAAATGTCAAATTATGTTTGAGGGTATCTTGACTTCTATCACATATAAGGGAAATCAAACCTTAACTATAGACTATTTTGCTATAAGGTAAAGTTAAGAGAAAGAAACAGAAAGCAAATTATTACTACCTGCAGCTAACTTCAGAAAGAAGTAGTATGCCTGTAACAAGGCCCATTTCAAAGAATTCATAATTTTGAAGAAATACAGTAACAACTATCTGAACAGTTTTACACCAAAATATCCTACTCCTAAAATTATTTTGAGTTCTGTCTACTCTACAGGGTGGCCCAAATATCAGTTCTATCAGATCTCCTATCTTTGATGTGGAGAAGATGGGAAGAGCTGTTAGCATGTCAAACTGAACAGCTAAGCATCTTCCACTGTGCAAAGAGAAAGAAGAGTCCTAAAAGCAGAACCTGCTCCTCTATGGACACCTTCCTACTCTGGTACAGAAAGCAAACAATACGGGAAAATTCTGACTATGCAGCATCCTTAGAATCAATGAAGACTAAAAATCTATCCTTCACACCACAACAAATTTCAGCATTATGTCTCAGATGCACAACTATCATCTCCACCACAAAGAGCAACCTTGACTACTTCATCTGTCAGGAATAGCCTTTCAGTACCTGAAGGCAGCTTGAGTATCAGTGGGAGTGGCAGGTAACTATCAGAAGGCTGAATTACACTCAAACACACAAGCACAATTGGCTGCCCCTGAAGCCAACAAAAGTCATCTCTACAGGGAGGAGAAGGCTGAAGAGAGGCAGAGGGTCAGATTCTGGTCCTACTGAACTCTATTCAAGGCAGGAAGTGGCCCTGATAAAGTGGTTTCACAGCCTTTTAAACTTGGAGACAGTGGGGAACTAGGTGGTTGTTCAGTGTTACACATAATTGCTGGTTTTTTTCCTTAAATATGGTTGAGTTTTGATCCAAGGGGTTTTCTGTCAAACACAGTCAGTGAGGCAAAGTGGCCCCTGCCACCATGGGGTCAGGTAGCTGGCCTCCTGACTGCTTGTGCTGCCAGAAAAACCCAGAGATGCCTATATTAGGGAAAGAATCTGACTTCAGGGATGAGAGCCATGTGAATATTTTTATATGACAAGGAGAAAATATGTGTTTAATGAACTGAAGGCCAAAACTTCTGTAAGCTAGTGGATCGCTGAATCAGTTGCTAAACAAAAATCTTTGTTTCATTTCACTGGTGTTAGTCTACTCCTCTTTTTTTATCTGGATATTCAAGCTTCCTGGGAAGTGCCTACTTTGTGCTAACAAAAAGCCCATATTCTTTGTCAGACTTCAGAGGAAACCTAGTCCTTTCCTATCTGCTGATCAGAAATCCAATAAAATTCCCTGCAAGTTATTCCCCAGATACCACTTTACAGTTTCTGTCATATCAAAATAATTTCCCTAGCTTTAAAATGCATAAGCTACCTCCTTATTGACTAAGTCACACTTTGTCACAATTCGGGGTGTGATTACCCCTATACTGTGGATAAAGCAATAAATATGATTATTGAAGGGCTAGTACGGTTCTGAAAACAACTTGGTGTTTCCCTATATAATTCGGATGTCAACAGTTACAGCTATCAGGCTGGATAAGCTGAGAACCACATTCCAGGGGATCTACCTGCTGCAAGTGGAGTGGCTGGAAAGAGATAACCTCTGCAGGTGAGTTAATTGGTAACCTGTTCCACTGAAGCACCTGAGCCCGGCACCAACTAGAGCTCAGGTACGGCCGTAGAGAGGACCAGCCTCCTGCTCAGGTATGGCTGTCCTGTTCCACAGGGACATCCTCACTTAGCACCTGGCAAATGGATGTCTGCAAGACTCACACTATCTAAACACAAAAGGCCTAGGCTGAATCCTACCATCAGGGGAAGCACTCCCACTGACAAGAAGGGGAGTTGGCCCAGGCCTTGAAAAAGTAACATCTGGTACTTAGGATAGCCCTGCTTGAGGGTGACTCGCTAAAGCTGCACTGCAGAATCACATCTCTCCACTAATTCCCCAGCTTCCACAGCACACTGTGCAAGATCACCTTCTGCTTGGGATAGTTTAGGCTCAAGAATGCACCTTCTTTGCAATGTAAGGAAAGAATTAAAGCACCGCAAGTGATTCAGGCCTAAAAGGAAAGTGAGACTTACAGGTACCTGACTTGATAGACTCAGGTTTGCAGCAGCTGACTTTTTCTTGCTGTTGGTACTATTTGCATTGTTCCCAGCACTGCTGTTGGAAGTGCTGCTGGTAGAGTTTTTCCTTTTTCTCCGTTTGGTTGTCGGTTGCCTTGTGGGTTCTGCTGTAATAAAATGGTAAGAAGGAAAGCAAATGGCAGATTTTGTAAAGGGTGTACTAAAATAATCCATAAACTGTAGCGCTGAAATATTTTTCCATCTAATTTTAAGTTTCTATGTCTACTACTAGTTTTGCTAGTGGTAGTACTATTCGATTTAACATGCAAACTGTAGAATAATATTTGGACCCAAACCAATGGAATCTGCTTTCAATATTGTATAACATACTAATGAAGATTATTCTCCCAGCATTATCTATAAAGCTATTTGAAAGTATTTTACCAATGGGAGTATCATGATAACTCTCATGGTGCTCAAAATGACCATGCAACTTGCTGAAGGTCACACAACAAGCAACAGTGCTACACAAAAGTCCAGGTCTTATTCTGATGTAGAGTACAGCCTCAACTGACCCAGGCAGAGGCAAAGGCTAAAGGTAGTTTTCTACCCTACTGCTGCCATTGATACAGCATAGGAACCACTATCATTTGAGTTCCTTCTACCCCTGATGTGACCTTCATCTTTAAAACTGCCACTCCCAAGAAACATGTTAGATTATGCTGGATGCCATTTCTCTGCAAGTCTTCCAAACTCAGACCAAATCAGGACAATTACATAACTTGGCATAAATTGGAAGAGAACAATTGCACTTTCCAAAATTTGGCCTGGATGCCCATGTGAATAGCCTTAGATACACAAATCTTTAATAATCTGAAAAAAGACAGAATTATTTTTTTGAGGTGTAAGAGGAAGATTAGGTCCAGGCCTGTAAATAACATTATGTCAGTCTCAAAGACAATTAATTAGGAATTGTAGCTGTAATTTCAGAGTCACAGCAGGAAGCTGAATTACACAAACAATGAATTCTAATCGAGCTAGTAGGCATTTTGCATTCCATCTACACATACTTTTGTACTAAATTATATCCCAGTCATAGTGAAACCATCTGAATGTGCACATCTATAAATCAGTTGGGTCAGACGAAAATAATAAAACATCGGAATAATTTTCAGTCTTACTTTTGGAACAGTGCTAATACTTCTTGCTTTCCTTTGTAAGTAAATTTGCAGTACATTTCCCCATTGTTTCTATATTAATTTAACCATAAAATAAGTAAAACACTGGAAGTGAAACATACCTGGTGGGGCCACCATTCTCTGCCATTTTTGAAACAAGCAAGTCTTCAAGCAGTCTCGAGGACTTAGATTGTAAGTTTTATGTCTTGACATCAGTTCTTGCATTGGCTCCAGTATTACACACAACTGGAAGAAAAAGTCAGAATAGAACAATTTCATCCAAGCAAAGACTCTGCTGATCAGTATTTCCATAGCTGGAAAATAAATTATATGAGTTTTTTTTATCCTTGCTAACAGAGCATGCCTTGTATTGCTCAGTTTAATCTGCACTGGGATTACAGGATTAAAATTCTGATTAGAGAAAACTTTTGCTCAGTATTTGCTATCTTAAGTATTTAAAAACAATCAAACAAACAAAAGAAAAACACAGATAAATTTTAACTCTGGTCTTCCAGATGACAGAGATTTCAGAAAAGCAGAACATTTTCATGCTTGATTGCCAAAGCTGCAAATATGAATCAATAATTAAGAAAATGCCCACAGCAGGTTATCATTCCCATATATTAAAATGTACACACGGTGACCTTCTGACCTGCTACACTCTAAAGTGAGGACTTCTCATAAATGAGGGTTGTAAACATATTTTATCTTGGTATTGCATGCAAAATAGTTCAGTAATTTTGTTTCTTTCTTGCTATGAGGACTACACGTTCTCTTCCCATCACATAAACAACATGCCCAAAAAAGAAGAGAAGCCTTTTATTTTCCTTGTCAGCTTGAATGCTCTATTATGATGAAGCTGGATATTTCTGAAAGCATGGAATTTCAAGCAAAATTCTTCCGTAAGTAGTCATACCTTTTTTATCTGTTCACTTAGTAATTAAAATTACTGTTCACCACTTTTTGCTGCACTTAGCACAGCAGAACTAGCATAAGAGCACAGTGAGCTGGTTTCTATTCCCTCCTGTTTATCACCACAGAATCATTTCCAGTCAGTTAAACATTATGCAAAGCCACAGAAGACTACAGAATTGCACACAAGTAATGGAGGCTTTATTCTTGCTTACAGGATCCTTGGGTTTTGGTCATCCTACGTGAGAAGAAAAAAAATCATGCTGACCTTTAGGTTCCACCTGAAATTTTCAGGGCTGGCACACAGAAGGAAAAGGTTCCTTGCTTGCTGACTGGGTCCACTTGATAAGGAAATAGCTGACACAAAATAAACATGGACCCTGCATGCCACTTGTTGTCACTTTTCAAAGCAGAACTGCATTTAAAAGAAGGGGAAGTTTTGGGGTTTTTTTTAGCAATGGAATTAAGGCAACAAGATGGTCAAATTATTAGAAGTTAGAATGGCAACTGCAGAAAGACATAACTTGAGTCCTGCTTTGAGTTATTTACTTAATTTTAGCAAGTCTTGCCAAAGAAGCATGACGGGTTTATTTCAGCAGGCAATGTTGTCCTTCCATGCTTTTACAAATACATTAAGATATGTGGTAAATTCTTCTCTCCGGGCTGCAGAACAGATCAATGCTTACTCCATTCTTCCCATGTGTACCCATGTGCACCTAACTCTTCTTCATATAAATGGAGATGCAAAATATGCAGGAAAAACAGCTAGAAAGAAGCTGCCATGAGAACGAAGAGATTAATTCAGCATTTAAATATTACTGTGTATTGGCACTGCCTTTTGATGAGCCTTTCATTAACAGCAGTTAAAACAGGGATAACATAAAGCAGCAGGGAGAATAAAGAGCTTCAGTATGAAGAATTCTTTTTTTCCAACTGCAAAAATTTAATCTGAAGTTGCTCATTGACCTTTTTCTTACACTGAATTTTTACATATATTTTTGTAGATAAATATCTGCAAGGTAATCTAATAGTCATAGAGCTGCTACCAGACTGTGCACTTTCAGCTCATATTTTCCTGTGGTGCAATATTCTACCAAAAAGAAAGAGCATCAGTTCCTAAAGTACGTGCAGGATCCAGTTTATCCTGTGAAAGAGGTGTTGCATTTTGAGTTCTTATTCAATTTATTCTGAATCCTGCAGGCAGTTCCTCAGGTTTTGTTTTTTTCTGTGCGTGTAAGTGTGAGAGAGTGGGAGATTCATGATCATAATTGACACCGTTGGTTGGTTCTCAGAAGTCTGATTTTCTGGAAAGGCTGCCTAAATTGTCTCATTATAAGCAGATAGTAACTAGCATGAAAAAGATAGCTGTGATAATTCTTAACAAACTAGTTAGCCTGGGCAGAGCACTACACTCACGTAGCTCTGCTGCTGCCAGGACTAAAAGTATGTAAATATATATGTAGGGTCTTCCAAGATTTCCTTAGGGACACTTTATTCATGACACATTTACTCCTCCGTATATATTTACTGTTGGCAACAAAGAGAACGTTTCTTCTTTATCATCTGGCAAAGATGTTTCCTATTGTGCATTAACCATAACGTGCACTGAGAGCTACGCAGTCCTTGCTGCCTGTAGGCATCTTGACTGCTAATCCTGTTTGGAATATCTTTCACCTCATGCACCAGATTCAAACTGGATACAGACCCTAAATGTAGCAGTGCCTGACTCATCTCACACACATGGACGCAAAAGAGTAAGTGCCAGGGCCCCTACACTGGGACAAGGGACAGGCTTGTCTCTGGGATATGTGGGAGCTGTATGGACTTGTGTGAATTCCTCTTCTGGTTCTGGGACTGAGGAATTCTCAACCATCTTCTCCCTCTAAGGTCTGCAAATTGTAAGATAAACTTTGGGTGCCTGAGTATATGAGAACAGGAGAGCACTGCACCCTGTAATGACAAGGCAATTTTAAGTGCATCTAGCTTATGTGAATTGGGCACAAATGTAAAATGAACTGGATTAATGATGATCGTTATTAAATCTCACAATGTTTTTCGGTGACCTTTGAGACTGACTTGAAATCTAAAGTGACTCAAAAACAAATCCATGAAGGAGGAAAAGATCGTGGTCCAATTATCTTAAGTCTGAGGAACCTGCTACTGACAATAAGTAGTTTGATTTCTGCAAAGAAATATAGATTAAATATGTGGGAACAAGACACATCTAAGAGTTAAGTTGGCCAAAATCACCAGCCATCTATAACTGTTAGTGAGCAGGGTAACTGGCAGGCTGGTTTGACTGCATCATTTTACAAAGTGACTTTGTAAAACAAAGTTAACAAAATGTTTTACATAGTCCTACATTCATTGGCATATAGAAGAAGCCTGAGGCTTAGACTGCCTATTCCCCAAAGATCACCTAATCTCACTCTGTGAGATTCCTTTTCAAAACACCTATTTTAATATTTTTTTAAACATCGGAAAGTATTAAAATGTGCGTCTTTACTGTGGTACTATAATATTTGGAACACCAACAAAACTGATCTCTTCTACAAGCATTTTCTGCACAGCTCAGAATCAGTCACCCAGGAAAATACCCTAAAGCCTAAAGAATTTAGTGCAGTGATAATGTATGACCACAGAAATAATTTGTACATTTCTAGGGACCCAGAATCTTTAAAGGCAAAGCTTGACAAGACATAGTTAGACATTTCCAAGCTCCATGTTTAGGCAACACAAAAGGTGGAACTCTTTTGCCTGCACATAGGTGTCTACTGACAGCTGAAATGACCTAGCTTATCCTGGATCTGATCCACCTGATCTCTCTTGATGTCCCAGAAGGAAAGAAAGCCCCATGTGGATGTTTCAGGTACTAGAAGATACCTTGTGTGTGGGCAATGGAATGAAGCCCAGAGATAAAAGAAAAATCATGCTTCTTTTAGCTTATAAGACCTAGTTGGAAGAATGTGTATCATACTAGATTATATACTTTCCCTTTGTAGTACTAAAACCTACTGAAAGAACCCCACATGATGCTTAGTAATCTAGTTTTATTAGAACTAGTTTCCAGCCATGTTTTCTTGTTTGAACTCATCATAATGTTGTCTGATCATTACTGCAGCACCACTGCTGTTTCACCGTGTCATAGCTGTGAGCTGGGTCATTCCTAGAGATGAACACAGTGCTTTACAGTGCCAGAAGTCATTGGCATGAAAAGTTTACATATGTGCTGCCCAGAATACACAGGTGGGACAGACGCATGCATCGTGTTGCTGCAGAGAGTGTCAGTGATTTTGCTAGAGTTCCATATGGATCCTATGGATGATTCATCAATTACAGGACTTGGATCCAACTCGAGAAAATGGTAATGTTATACCCTTGGGGCTTGGGGAGGAGAAAGTAGGAAACATAATAAAGCACATGGATTATGATTTTTATTTTTTTTTTCTTTTTGCATTAGTAAAACACATCTGGAAGGATTTGATTTATTCTGGCTTTTTCATGACTCTTTTTTTAGAGAAGAAGACTAGCATTTATAGGTTTCAGAAAACAGTGTGTTTTAAGAAAGGAGTTATATGAGGAGATACCAGAGGCACTGCAGACAGGGGAATATGGAACCACCCTTAATTTCCTGTAACACTTCAGTTATCAGCAGAGCCAAAACCACGCTTCATACCAAAACTGCCTTCCTAGGTAAGGGGTTACATTCAGCTCTGAGGTCACTCCAGTCACACCAAGAATGGTTTTAGCCTTTATGACTTTAGTGCTAACACTGGGTTTCTGTTCTGTTCTGGGAACAGACACATTCGGAAAGCAGTGAAGATGAACAGAAAGACCAATGTGAAAGCTCACACTTTTGCATACCATAAACTTATGCATTCTATTGCTAATTTCATTAGCAATTAACCTCTTCCTTGAGCATTCCTAGGCTTCCAGCAGCGAAGGTGAGTCAGGCTGGGGCTGACGCCGCCGCGGTCCTGCCGGCTCTGAGCTGCAGGTGGCAGAGCTGACCCAGCAAACGGCCCCTGCTCCCGCCCCGGCAGCACAAAAGAACTGCAGCCCTGAAGCCTTTCAAGCCTTTTGCATTTCAAAGAGAATTCAGTGGTTCTCGAGTCTTGCAACACTTCGGTGGCGAGGCTGCCATTCACACCTGCCAGTTTCTTTAAACCGGGAAACGTATCTGGCCAGTAGGCTGGGCAGCCAACGAGCCCCGAAGTTTACCAAAAGAAGCAAGTTTTGAGAACTGTACCTCCCCATGGTTACCAGTTCTGTCTATGTAAACAACAGATTCACTAAGCAGAACTGGAAAAAAAAATAAATCTAAAATTTTCCTCTGGCTGACACTTAAAAAAGCTAATGTAATATTAGTTTTTCTGAATGAAAGTAGCAAGGAGACAGTGATGAGGATGTACCCTGAAATTTCACTGAAATTTAACTTTAACCCTTTGATGCTTGAAACTTCTGGTTGAATGCCTGTATTCGTAGCTTGAAAACTTTAGAAACTGTTGCATGATGTGAGCTCACAGACATTTTCAACCCTTCCTAAAAGTGACAAAAATACCATTTGACTGGGAGTATCAGTCACTGTCTAATGGTCAGGTAGGATGTTGCCAGTGAAGGTGTACCTGGAATATTCTGTGCAGCCAGGAAGGAGTTCAGTGTTTTCTTTCAGACTTAATTTTTTATCCTCCACAAAGATGTTGAGTTATTAACTAACACATCTGAACACAAGGGCATTTTATTTCTATGCTGAAACAGAGTCTTCCCTCAGGTAATGCTGCCAGTGAAATCTCAACCCCAGTGCATTTCCCTGGGAAATGTCCCCTCAACTCCAGGGGAGCAGGATTTCTGAAAAGAACTGAAAGGTCTCTGTACACTGTTTTACTGACATACACAGACACACATTTCCAGAGGTTCATGGTATGTTACTGATACACCTCTGATGAGAAGGGGACACATTATGGATGTTTTTCAGCCCCTGTGAAAGAGCTACACCTGAAAGCCTGACTTCCAGCAGTGGTGTCGAAGCCCTGTAAAAGTGCCCAGCACCCCCAGCAGTTCGGCACTGAAACAGTAATGCTGTGCTGCAGCCCTCCATACAGTTAATTCTTTAATGTTAGAAATAGAGATGGCTTATAGCTGAGTTTAAATTTCCCTGCTCACGCCTGTTTTTCAAAATTAATGTAAGTATCATTCCTCTGCAGAACAGAGGGAGGAATGAAAATTTCCTAGGAACATATTGCTGCTTCTTTCACTGGCTGGCTTGCAATTCACTGCTGAAAATAGCTTGTGTTTTTCAAGAATCACTTGTGAATAGAGAACATTTTCATCTTAAAAATGTCTTTGTTTTCAATTAAAAACATGGAGACACAAATGAGAAATGTTTTGGGTTTTTTATGAACCAAAAGCAATGAGCATTTTTTTTACATACTTGTTTTTCTGGAGGGCAATTGCTTTTGCATTCTTCTAAGCTCTTGCTCAGTATGTCAATTCAAATATGTGTCTCTTCCATCAATGCATTTCACTGGATCAGCTATATCCATTTTCCTTCCCCATATGATAAACTTTAAGCCAAAGTAAGTGGCTTTGAGATTCTCATCACTCAACATATTAGTCTGCTACCTGCTTTCACTTTTTGAAGAGCCCCTGTACACCCCTGCTGAGATGTGGATGCTAACAAAAAATGTTCATCATACATTCCATGTAATTATGTACACAGAATAAATAAAATATCAATTTTAAAATTTTGCAGCACTTAGTTCAGCAAGCAGCAAATTCAGTAACTACTTGGATTTAAATTCTAAAAGTAGTTATGTTAACGCAACTATTCAAAATCCAGTCTGCACAGGCTCATTTATTTTAGTGAAACCTTAGACTATGTTTGGGATAGAATGCAAAGGCAGCTCTTAACCCCACTTGCTTAAGTACCCAATACCACAGAGTAATCCCTGACTTGTTTACTGTGACTACTGTTCTCTCTGTATTTCCGATTCCTTCTGTGCCAAAGATTTTTAAATTGGCAGTATATAAGCAGACTGAAGTCCCTGGTCTTGCTGCATAGGTAGGGAACAACATGAGCTTTTGGCATCCTGAAAGAGGTGGGAAACAGCTTGGAAATGTGGTATAGGCACATTTGCTCTATTTAGTCCTAAATTAAATACATTTGCTTTAAACAGCTAGTAATTAAAAGGTTTAGAAACTTTCACTGACATTTATTTCTTTAGGCTTTGACTTCAAATCTCATTGAGATTAATGTAATTGTAACCTCTCAAAGAAATTGTTTTAGACTAGTTCAGGGCTCAGCAAGACAGTGCTGCATCAGCTTGAACATGGCTCATATTTTAAGTACATCTCCAAAACCATATGGAGTGGATACTTCAAGTTAGCTTTAAAAAATGCAGAAACTCATTCTGCATCACAGTATTATAACAAGAGCAGATTCTGGAACAAATTCCATAACCTGAGATTTACTGGGTCTGGGGTATACTTAATAGTCGTCACTCTGCACTGGAAAAGGTTCCACATGTTGTGACTACTCACCATGCTGAGTCAAGAAATATTTTTACTTCCAATCACCTAAAAAAGCTAGCAATTAGAATTCCCAGCTTAACACTTGCAATATTAATGATCATTAGCTTCTACAGGTTATTATTTATTATTTATACAATGCCAGAGATATACACTGATATTTTACAAAGTACTGAGCCCCTTGTTCTGAAAAGATTCCTATCTCAACTAGAGAAGAGGGAAAATACTAAGCCAGGAGTAATTTGGCAACAGTAAGGTATGCACATGAAAACAACAATTTCATGTAGCTATCTACAAGTCCCTTGAGGACTACTGGTATATATTTAAATGGTTCTCACGTGTTGTCACTTGAAAATATGGCTGTTTTGCTATGCAGATTGCTTGCCTCACATTAGGCAAAATGTCATTCATTTCATTGATAATTTGGTTATTTAGGAAACAATATAAGATCAATTCTGCCAAAAGGCTTCTGCAGTTCACTATTTCTTTCCTGTGTGTTGCCAACCCTACAAGATGCAGTGGGATGATATGCAACTACTGAAGCCCTGTGCTGGATTCACTAGTAATACTCAGCACTCCGTAATGTTTATTCATCCTATGCTCTGCCCTGAACGCCAGTCTAGGACTCTCCAGTTTCTCACTAACACCCAGAGGTAGCAAATGATTTCTCAGTAATGCAGTATTCAGCTTCTCAATTGCTCCCAAGCTATGTAGCTCATCATGTTTTTACACTGCTCTGTATCTGCAGCCATTTCAATTCCAAGCAACACTGAGAATGGCAAGAAGCAGCATTCATTTCAGGTAAGGCTAAGCATTAGAAAAAATGTGGGGTTTTTTTTCAGGCAAATACTGTGAGTGGATAGGAAATTGAAACTGTTCTTAACACAGCACAGCTATCACCAGCATTGCAGCTAATTCTTGTTAGTGTGTCGGACACAAATTTAATTTCTTTATCTCTCTCCTGCCTTCTTTTTTATTTTTATTTTTTTTTAAAGGTATCAGCTAGCTAACTGCTCCCACCAGTGGCCTCTCCTCCACACACTCTGGAGCAACGTAGGTGATTATGGAAACTTCACTAACTTTCACAGGCAATAATCCTGCCCTTTCATGTGGTGACATCAGTGACAGCATCCAAACCATGTGTTTGGTCAGCAAGGAACCCAATCTCC
>NW_009954194.1:948898-957385 GCF_000747805.2 Chaetura pelagica | reverse complement strand
CAGGACTTCAGGTTCCTCACTCCTTGCATTGTGCCCATACTAGTAAAAGGGCTCCGGGTTCAACATTTCTGTAACCAGAAGAACATTCCTGTAAATGTCCCCTTGTGCTTGCAGAACTGCTGCTGAAATGCTTTGAAGACAGCTGAGCTTGCCCTCCCTGGAGGAGAACCTCATTTGAGGGCCTTCTTAGCATTCATATTGTATCAAAATAAGCATTTCTTACACTGGACGTGAGCAGTCTTAGTGACATCTTCAGTTTATATGTAATGAATGGTGTGAAGCACCTTGGAGACACAATGTAATGAATGTTGAAGTGGACAGATGTGCTCTCCTTTCCCCGTCTGCAGGGAAGCACTCATGCTGGAGTTGCATTTGTGGAGACGAGTTTGACATCTGCGTTATGTAGTTATCACTTTGGCAGTATGCTCATCATTACAGCATGTGCTGGAATGAATTCTGTTTCACAATACTCTCAAGCATTTAAAAAAATGTTTTAGGCCTCCCAGTCATTGCTGTACCTATTTGATAACCCTCTCCCCTCAGACTTCAAAAAAAGTAGATCTTCTTATGTTCCTACTGATTTTGTTTAACCTTTCTATTTAGATCTATAGTTTAGAAAGGAGCTCTATTGTTTGTATTTTTGCTTTGAAGTTTTAATAATGTTTTTTAATAGAGACTTTTTTTTACTCTTTGCAAGAACTCTATAATTTTAAATTTAAATACAACTACCTCTCATTACCCAGCCATTAAAAGAATGTCCTTTCATTAAATGCTCTTTTTCCTATTTACTCTACTTACAATGGAGAGATGTTTTGAAAAATCCTTCCTTCAACAGCCTCTCAGAAGTCTTATGAATTTTTAATATTGTTTGCACCAGCTGGGCTCATGCCTCTTCATACTTCCTACACCAAGTGAACAGTGAAGGTCATCTAGCTTCCTTCCTTTTCCCGTGATCACAAATCAGGCAAAGTAAGGGCAGTTGGTTTCAATAACACAAGTAGATATCCCCAGAATCCCAATGGCAGAGACAAACTGCATCCCATTGCTGTATGTATTTTCAGCTAATGAAAAGAAAAGAACTTGCAAGAGAAGTCTCATCTTCCTCCTGATAGTCTTGGTTCTGAAGGCCGTGAAGACCCAGAATCTGAGTAATTCACCATCTAATTCTTCCTTATGGACCTCCTGGAGCAATCTGGCCTCATCCAAACTATAGAGATTGGTGTTTTCTGCAATGAGGTTGACCTGCTTGAGCCTTCTCCTTGAGCAGAGATCCTAACTGCAGAAAAGGATCAATACATCAAATCACAAGCCTGTATCATAACAGAGTCTTGTACAGCCCATCACATTCTGTGAGCCTTCTCTCACGACGATATGTATTTTCCATGATCAATAGGCAAGATTTGTGTCTTACACAGCTCAGATCAGAATCAAGGTCTTGAATGATTTTAGGAGAGACCATAAAATTTATCTTTGTAAT
Source organism: Chaetura pelagica (assembly GCF_000747805.2). Lineage (NCBI taxonomy): Eukaryota > Metazoa > Chordata > Aves > Apodiformes > Apodidae > Chaetura > Chaetura pelagica. Next base: position 955,908 of record NW_009954194.1, on the reverse strand, counting down.
TTAATTTAACATTAGTGTTAAATTATATTGCAAAGTGCATCATGTTGACTGCATTATATGATCCTTTATACTGCACATGGTATTGCATTGAGTATCAATTTCAGAGAGCTTGTTAGGACAAGATTAAATTTTCATGTAAATCAGAACAGATACATTGATTTCAGCCTATACTGGATTTGGATGGAGTTCCACCATTATGTGAGGGTTAAGGCTCGTCTGTAGTAATTAAGAGGAGCAGCTAAGCACTTTGGACCAAGTATTATTCTCTGGAGCCTTGTCCAGTGAAATAATTTCTCCTTTTTTACATCCTATCATATGTTACAAATCAACACAGGAACTCAATAGCTGCTGTTTTACCTCAACTTGTTTCACTGGCCTGGTGCAAAGCACCTGACATTTGAAAGCTTTCTTAATTTCATTTTTTGCAGATAGTTAAAAAATCATAAGGCTTACAATTTATTCTCATATCATTATTATTGCCTCAGTTCCTAATACTATCTCCAGTTTTATTTCTCACACGGTACCAAGTTAAGAACAAATAAGGGTGACTTTGGAAACTGGTATGCACTTCAAAAGATCTTTGTTCCTCTCTTATTCTTTGCCAAGTGCAGATATTTAATAATCAGAATTCCTTAATAACCCACCATCACAGTCAGTCTGAACAGTATCTTCAGGAAACAGCATCGGAAAGGTCTATTTCCCCATTTGCCATCTCCCATCACTATCATGTGTGATGTTGCTACATGACATTTCCTTCCTCTCTATTTCTCCAAAGGCAAACAAGCTACTATTCAGCAGTTTTGAGTCAAATCCTAACACCTGATATTTCTGATATGCAAACTGTTAGCTTTTTCTATTTCTGCAACAATGAGACCTTATCAGTTTTGCCGCTTTTCTTTCTGACTATGAAATGCATCTACTATCACTCTTCACCTGTGTCCCTGGCAGCTCCCTTAGGTTCAGAATCCGGTATGTTGTTTGTCTTGTTCAAACTCCTGCTGATCCAAAACAAATCACAGCATTATAAAAAAGATCAAGAGTGTAGAGACTGCATTTGAATGTTGACAATTTTTTGAGTGCAGCTGTATTACAACTTGGAAATTAGTTTAGGAATGTTTTCATGGTGAAGTGGTCTGGAGACAGCAAATGCTGCCTTAAAGATACTGACAGGAGAACAATAGGAGAGACTATGCCTAGCCAAAATACAAGCCTAAAAATTTAGTGGTATGGTTGAAGTTTTCGTTTAGTGTATAATTTTTGGGGATACTTCAGATGCCAGAGACAAAGACACTTTACATTGAAAAATAAAACAACACCTTCACCTTTGATTTTACAAATTCGCTTGTGCACATTGCACTATATTCATGTTTCCTTGTACAAGAAATCAGCTTTCCTTGATAAAATAAAAACACATGAAGATTCATCACACTGAGGCAATACCACAACTATGATTCATCCTTCAGACGAACGGGTACATAGCAACTCTAATCTTATTTACAACCATGCAAAAAGAAAGCTTTTTCCAGAGTATAAGCAGCTAGCTCTCCTGTGCCATGAATCTCTTCTCCCATCCATATAAAATCCTCTTGTTCTATACTGCAGCTCAAGCATCAATGCAGTGTTTTTCACATAACCAGTTCTATTTTTAGCCTAAATTGTAGGAAGTCTGCAGCATTAATAAATGGAAGAGAAGTACAGAACTACACCGCATAGTAATGTGCCAGTGCAAAAGCTAGCCTGGCCTTTAGCCAATGAACTGTGGTTAGATGTTAGAGCAATGAAAGTAAAAACACTACTTATAAATGGAATGATTAATAAGCTGACAAACTTCCAGGCATTTATTTCCTACTTTTGAATGCCAGCCTTACTAATACCTAAATGTTTTCAATTTTATTAGTGATATCTCTCAGCCTGAAGCATAGATATATAGATATGCATTTTTAAATATGCAGTTGAGGTTTGCTTAATTTTATGTTCAAATGGAAAGGAACAATATAAGAAGCAGATGATACTTCACAATGCAGAGCTTGACATAGGAAAAAAGGAATAAGGAAGGAGATTTTTCTTATAAACTAATAAAGCAACTCCACTAGACACTAAACCCATTGTTCCATGATTTTCTCTTCTATTGATTCTGCAGTTCCCTTCTTTGGTAGCAAAATTATGAAAGCAAAAATCCTCCAGAGCTGTTAAACAGAGGACAAAAGTTCACAGTTCTTACAGGGGCACAGAGTCTTCTGTAATCTCCCCACTTCTCGCCCAATCCACAAAACTTGTGTTAGACTGTGGACAGATGGATGTTTATATAAAAGACCTTGTGTCTCAATAAAATTCCATTTTGGGGTTATATAAAAACAGCAATTACTGGAAAATGGAACTTTTTAATTAAACGTATTCAAAGAAAGTAGGGATTAATGACTCTAAAGTAGAGAGCATTTAATGCTTGCAGTCATAGAGCATCCAGAAGCTGCTTTATCACTATTGGGCTTGTAAGTATTGATAGTGCCTGTGTTAATAATGCTGAAACTGTTTTCATAACAATATAATTTGTAACAAAACCAATGTATTCTATACCTATTATTAAAATAATGTTTTCATAAATGTAATTAACAGCAACATCCTCAAAACAAATAAAGATATATTTTGGATAGGGCAAGGGTGAACTGTGGATAAAATAAATTTTTAGCCTTTTTAGTAATACTGATGTAGTAGGGTACAGATCCTGATAATTGCCCCAGAAAAAAAGTAATAACTGCCCATTTGATTCACTGATTTTTAGGTAGGAAGGAAATTATTATTTAGCACTTCAATTAAATACAGGCAACAAAACACACACAAAATTATTTAGTGGTTCTGCAATTCTGCCTGAACAGATCAGAGCCTGCCTTATGCTTATCTTAAAAATCAAGCTCTAACTCTGTACTTCACATGGATCAAATACTACATGGTGAGTACAGAAACCCACACACAAAAGTAGAAAGAGAAAAAAACCCCACAAGTTACCAACATACGGTTTGTTTTTCTGTTAAGAATTCTACTCAGGTACAGCAAAATCAATACTTTTCCTCTGACTGTACACAGTGTACTTGAGCTATTCTGTCAGGATCTATACACAAAACAGAGATGGGATTTAAGGGGGGTGGATCTGACAGGCAGGTGGGCACAGCACACCGGCACACGTGACCCTGCTTCGCAGAATGACTGCACCCCTGGCGCTGCGGGGGCATCGCACGTGGCCACGGCCTCACCCAGCTCCCTGCTCACACAGGTGCTCCGTGGCCCGTCGGTGCTGCCCAGGCCCGCTGGGAAACACATCTCATGTGCCCCCTGAAAGGGAAAGGTGCCGTGACACGGTGGCCACAGCCAGACAGTCTAGTCTCTTCCCACCACCCTGCACTGCAGCACAGCATTAGACAAAAAGATGGAGAAGTACCAAACCAAACTGACAGTTGCAACACGCTTAGAAAAGCAGATTGCCCAATCTGCCCAGTATCTTAATAAATTAGATACTGGATCATGCAACTGCCTTGTAACACATGATGCTATACCTCAGCTTGACCTCCCCTACACTATTCTTCTGTGACGTGAAATGACTGAGATCCAAGCTCCCTCTTTCCCCATGAACGTAATTAAGCGTCCTAAAAAGCAAATAAGAAAGAACAATCTTCTTAACCCTTTCCCAGTCTTTTATAAGCCCATTCTATGGTAGTTCCAGCATCCTCACAGTATACCTGGTGTAGCTGCTGTCTGGTCTCTGTGTGTTGGTATGTCTGCACTGAATTTCTGGGTTAGTTGTACAGGTGAAATTTAAAAAGGAGAGAGCAATAACACAATTGTTTCAGAAAAATAAACCTTTCAATGGTTGTCAAATTACTTAATTCACAGACTACTTAGACAAACAACTGGGCTGCCAGCTGAAAAGGACATGTATTTTCTGGGAAGTCTTTCAAATGCCTCCATTCTTTTGAAGTTCTCAATAACAGCAATATTGAAAAAGGTCTTCTATGCATGCATAGGTGCTACCAACTGCACTGCAGCACTGCTCTCAATGTTGTTAACTCTGCAACTAAGGTTGTGCCTCAGCAGCACAGTTACCCTGGTGTTAAAGCTCCTGAGTACCAGTGATGCAGAGCTGTGCTTGTAGAAATAAATTTGACCAGTTCAGATTTTTTTTTTAAATATTTGACAGATTACTTTTGTATCAACACCATTCATGTTATACAAGGAATCATCCTCCAGTTGCATTCCAGCATCAGCTCAGGTATTGCCTAGCACAAAGAACCATGTCAGTATAATTTCCACAATGGATGCCCTGTTAATGTAAGAGAGATGTAGTTTTGCCCCCGGGTGAAATTTATACGGCCTGGTGATCGGCGCACAAGGATCCAGTACTAATGGGTATGGAACCACCGACTTACGGTACATTTATGCTCTCAGCTAAAACAGGTGAGGTCCATTCTACAGCCTCCAGGGTGTGTGACAGAGAAGTGCTTGTGTACACACAGCTAGACTTTGCCCTTTGCCAGTGGAGGGTGGCCCCAACTGCTCTTCTTACTGGAAGCCTTCCCTCGCCAGAGTCTTGTGCGAGAGACATTGTCCACCTGATCACAGAATCACATAATCATTCTGGTTGGAAAAGACCTTTAATATGTAGTCCAACCATAACCTAACTCTACCAACCATTAACCTAATACTACCAAGTTCAGTGCTTAAACCATGTTCCTAAGCACCATATCTATGTATCTTTTAACCTGCAAGGATGGTGATTCAACCATCTCTCTTGAGCAACCTATTTCAGTGTTTAATTACCTTTTCAGTGAAGAAGTTTCTTCTAGTATCTAATCTAAACCTCCCCTGGCACATCTTGTGACCACTTCCTTTTGTCCTGAAATGACAGCTATAGGTCTGGTGACTAGTATATAGATTTGTTTTCCATGGTGAAGTTGAACTGGACTAATTTGACAGACCAAAATTTCTGAATTGAGAAGCTGAAATCTGTGATTGTTTGCAGACAGCAATGTCCATACATTTATGCACATAGCCATGATGTCCCTAGAAGCTCACAAGCCATGGTATTTGTTTCTAAAAACTCTGACCACAGTAACAATTGTGATTTGGATTTTGATACTTCATTTCTAAAAAAGTATTTACAACTGACAATCTTACATCTTCATATGCGAGCAAGACAATGTAAATTTTACTGCTAGCACATGGTTTGGGTAATTTTGCCTATGCTAGCACATCAGTTTTCCTCAGGCAGCTCGGTGCTTTTAGAGAGCAAGGACAGATTTTGAACTTTTCTGCTAGTGTGATCACAGTAATGTATCCTTTATCTTCAAAACAGCTTTTTAATGTGTTCCAGCCAGGACTGAAAATAGCACACAAGCCACAGAACAATCGTCAAATTCTCATTATCACCACTAGTGTCAGAGGAGTCAGTTTTATGGGGAAGGAGTTACTGAGACCTTAAGATTCCTGTAGTGTTGTGTTGGTTATTTTTTTCCCCAAGAAAATAGTCTCCTGGTAGAGCATGCAGGATCCAGAAAGACCTTCCAGTGGTTCCCTGAACTACTCTATGTCCCATCTATATAATAAGGAAACTAATAATTCCATAATTTGAAATGGGTACTGTGAGGATACTTTCTGCTCTTGCCAAACACAAGTTATGTCTCAGCGAAATGGAAGCCACTGGGCTCAGTTCAGCAGTAATTCAGTAAAATGTAAGGTTCTATGATATAAACAAAGCCTGATAGATTCTCTACTGATGCCTTATGTCCTTTAACACCATCCATCAATGAATCAAACATATTTTTATGAGCAATTTTGAGGCGTTCTGATACTATAAGAACTGAAAATTAAACTACCTAAACAATTACTAGTTTCTACGGCATTTTAAGGGACTTTTTTAATTTTTGCAATCACATTCCAAAGTATTGTCCTATTCAACATCAAAAGAAAATACACAGAAAATTCTTTTCCTCTTTTTTCTTCTCCTGCAGCTAAACCAGAGTTTTCCAAGTCTTTATAAAGATGGGGCAGTATTTGCAGCTTTTGTGTATCATCTCACACAGGAAGTCATTTATCACCCAACTAAACTTCTGTGCAAACGCCTTTTGACTTCCACAGCCATTATCTTTTGCAACACAGATTGTTAAGTGTGATTATAATCAATTATATAAGTAACAATTCAATTACACTTCTTTTAGCAAGTTATATTACAAGGGAAAAACTGTAACTTCCAATATTTAAGCAGTCTTGATGAAAAGAAATAAACACACACTTTGCAGTGGTTAAAAATGGGTTTGTGTATGCTAATAGGCCTTATGACACTTTGGAGAGACATACCAGCACTTCCTAGACTATTGGAATACTGGGATCTTTTATCTTTATATTACCATTCTTGTGGTGGGCGATGCATAAATCCAATATAATCTTTTGACTAATATACACATTTCACAATAGTATCTGAACAACCAAGTTTCTCGGCTTTTGATCACATTTTACAGGAAAGCACCCACAGTAATGTTACTCATCCAAAGATCAGGTGCAAAGGATCCAAATGTCTATCACTTGCCCAAAGCAACAGAACAGATTCTTAGTAAACAGCTGCATTGTCTAAACCATCTACAAACCAGCCTGTGGCTGTATCCTGGTGACTGTGTCCAAGCTCAGACTTTGCATGTGCTCGCTTTTAGCATGCAAGCATGTTTGAAAAACCCGTGCTTCTTATTCTTTGCATAATAATTTCTGCACTTGTGTTTCCTACAGTTCTCAGGAGAAGGTAATACTAAGCTTCACAACCTTCTCCACTCCTAAAAATGGTAAATTAAAAAATCAGGTCTCTGAGGTTTACGAAATGACATTGTTCTTCCTTCCCTCTCCTGGCTGCAGATTTGTAAGCACCTAGATTTTTGTTTTCATAGCTTTCTGAAGAAATTAGCTTCTTCCAAATGTATTTCAAAACACAGTCCCATGTGTCTACCATCCTTTCCCCTTCTGATACTTGGTTC
>NW_009954194.1:940395-948835 GCF_000747805.2 Chaetura pelagica | reverse complement strand
TCAGCAGATGGTGCAAATGAACTAGCATACACAGTATTTGCTTAATCCTATGCTCCTTTGAATTGCTGTTTTGAGACTAATGCAGCTACTTTATTTTTGTGAATTGTCTGCATTATGTCCTTGCCTATGTTGTTTGATTTATCTTCTTCTTCCCAAGTGGGTTCATTCTGGGAGCTGATGATGAGGAATCATACAGCTTGGAGAGCCCTTTAGTTAGCTCCACTGAAAGGTGGAAACTCTTGCTAAGAAATTTCCTAAAGTCTATGAGATTATAAAAGCTATAAAGCACCGCCAGAGTCAGAGATTTCCAATCATTAAAAATATTCTGAAATTGAATGGGAAAAGTATGAGATCATTATGTCATGAGTCAATTGATCAAGACACAAGGATAAATTAGTCTGGAGACACCACTGACCAGGAAAGCTTTAGCAGGAATATGCTCTTTAAAATCTCTTGTTTTCAAGCTTTTAACTAGTTTTACATGCTGCAAAAGAACCCTGGTCTCGGTGCTGTGAGAAGCAATCTGGTACATGCACCACAAAGCAAACATTTAGGGTGTGGAGAACATAAAAAATGATGGCAATATTTTTATATTCAGTAGGCATGCCCAGTTTCCCCAACCCTTCAGCAATCTGTGGCTAAGTGGAGAAATGAGTTAAACTCTTCTCTTGTTGAGAAGCAAGGAGACTCCAAGTATTTGTCTCCAACTGTATAACCTGTTATTGAATGACCCATCAAATATTCAATAAGCTGCTATGTGGGAAAAATACTGTTTCAGAGACGTTAGTACTTATTGACTGCCTTCACTCCCTTGTGCCACTTTCTCAGAAAGGAAGGCCAGAAGACATCATGTGGAAGCCTTAGGAAGGGACAAGATACAAAGGACACTACGTTATGCTGGTGTTCCTCAGGTGGCAATGCCAGCTTAAGCAGCACATGCCCTCCCCACTGCTGTGTGATCCCAGCTATTTGTGTGGCTGTACAGCAAACCAGCTGAGGGAACAGATCTGTCCAAAAAATAACCACAGGAATAGGCAGCACGTGGGCAGAAATGTGTGGCTGAAACTGGTGATGTGAGACAAATACTGCTTAAGAAACTGGTACAAACGGTCAAGCCATGTGTGGGTTTCTAGAAGCAATTGGAGAAGATTTTCAACTTGGTGATAGACTAAAGGCATTTTTAAAACTGTGTTCTGAGCGAGATCCTTGCCGGCTTGTTTAAGGAAAGCTGTCTTACATTAGCTATAATTACTGCTGATTATCTTAGCTCCCCAGAAAGGGTCATTCTGGAGCAGAGACTGATGGTACTGTGGGGGCTTGTGGCTCTCAGGTCCAGACTCAGAAGCTTTTCTTGGGGATCACCCTTACTCCACTATGGTTGAGCTGCATAAGTACAATGACACAACAGTTGGGGAACAAATCTCTTTGGCCAGAAGCCACAACAGATGAAAATAGAGAAAACTACTTTTAGTTCTACATTGCATTTAAAGTTATGTTTATCTGTGCTTGACTCTTTTAGTTTTCCCAGCAGCCAAGTATGTTGAAGAGGAGAAAATGGTTTTTGGAAGACCTGTTCTTCTGATGGAATTCCAAAGAATGGTCATGTATCTGGCTGCTTTTGACAGTTCTTATTGTGACAGAAGCTGTCCCCTGATCCTGGCAAAGTAGCAGCACTGGGAATTCACCTTCACCCAGGGGTTGGTATTATACTATCATATTAACTGTTAGGGACATGAAAACAGATCATGTATGTTTAGTCATTTAAGATTCAAGAGACTGTGTCAAAGTATTCCCTGAGCCTTGAAACTCTACAACCTTGTATTCTGTCTGATCCAGAGTTCAACACACTTCTCGGTTCATGCCTGGATGCCTGGATGGGAAGAGTCTGCACCTGGGCACTGAAAAGGTTACTTTATTTTCCATGGTTTTACTTTCTATGGTGATCAATTCTAACCCTCATGCCTCCCCTTTACTTATTTGTTTAGTGCCAAGAAGGCACGGTAAAACAGCTTGGCCACTGCAGGAGCACGGGCATAGCTGAGGATGCACAAGCTCCTCTCCTGATTGCTGGGTTTTACTGCTTGCACAGCACTGCATCCACTCTGAGGAGGATCAAACCCCTACACCAACACCACTGACACCAGTCAAGTAACAGGAATGCACAGCTCCTTATACTGCCAAAGGAAAGACCATCCTCTGTGCATGACCACACAAAAAGATAACTGGGGTGAGGGATTCCTGGAACTCTCCCTCATGCAGAAGGGTCAGCTCATGTCTGGCTGCCAGGGTGGGCAGCACCCAGTGGACTGCCAGCTCTGTCGAGTACTGGGAACAGCAGGCAGGGCCACAGTGTGCTGCTTCAGCCAGCCAGCACAGCAGGGCTCCTTAGCCAGGAAGACCTCTGTGTGTTTGTTACAATATGTGTAAGCGGTCTAAATCAAACATTCAGGGAAAAGTGTACATCACAAATGCTCCCTACCATTTATGTGGGGAGATCAAGCAACACTCTCTGCTACTCATAAAATAAACAATACATATAAACTCTGTCGCAATCTTTAGATAAGACTGAGCCCCCTAACAGCCTAGCAGTAGAATGAGGTTTTTTGGGTTTTTTTTCCCCCTTCTTTTTTGACTGTGAAAGAGCCCAGGTTTACCAAAAAACAAAATGAAGGCTCAAAATACCAACTCCATGTGCAGGCTTGACACAAAGGTTAAAATTGTATCAAATCATCAGAAACTCATTCCCATGGTGTTCCACCTACCCTCATTAGGTTATACAGAACAAATGGCAAAGAGATAACATTCAGGAAAAAGGTGTTCTTCTGATAAGGAAAACAGCTTTGTAGCAGTTCCTTTTGGGGTAAATAAATAGTCTTCCTTCCCTCCTTTTAAAAACAGACCAGCTGATGTATTACTAGATTTGTGCAAAGTTTAACACAACAAAGCCCTTAAACTGCTGATATACTTCATTTGTGTCTTGGTAAAATAACATCATAAGGTCCCAAGATTATTATCTCACAGTGATTCCAGGTAAGACTCACAGTTTACATGTATAAATATCTTTTTCCTAATTGCTAGCACTGAAAACCCTTGCTTGGAGCTTGAAAGTCAACCTGTGTTCCTTCTGTCTCATATATCACCACAGCAAAACATTGCACTCAGCGCTTAACAATTCTGTTGTAAAATGTGACTCAGAAAGGAGGAACCCCTCTCATCTTTGCAGGCCGTATGACTTTGCAGCACTAACAAAAGAAATCAGTGAGCAAATTCTTACTTTACTGAGTCAAGCACACAAGAACCAGAGGTATGCAAGAAGCAGCTGGCATTTTTTTTTTTCCAGATTTTAGTGCCATTTTGTGGATCCAGATACACACTTCCAAGTATTACGAGTTCTCCATAGCTTTCAGGAGCTGCCCTTACATCCAGGAAGGACATGGATGTACTAGTTGGGCACTTTGATGCTTGTCTGTTACATGCCTGCCTCCAGTCTAGGCAGCTGGACTCTTTCAGAGAGGCAAGTAAAGGTATTTCTGTCACTACTAGAAGTGTGTATGGGAAGGAAGTAAAAAGAGACTGCCATTTCTTCTGCTAGCTGAAAGAGCAAATTTTTATTACCAACTGCGACCCCAGTGTACAGGAGAACAGTAGTAGCATTTCCTGTGACAGAAAGAATAGGTACACACAGCATGCGTTTCTGTTAAAAAAAAAAAAAAAAAAAAAAGGAATGAAACAGTAGTAATTATATCAGGCAAAAAAAGTTGGGAGAGTTGGTCTTCAAGCTCATTCTTGCTCCGTGACTGTGGTTGCAGCACTAAAGCACAGAACTGTTTTGGTTGGAAAGGACCTTTAAGATCAAGTCCAACCGTTTACCTAACACTGCAAAGCCTACCACTGAACCGTGTCCCTAAGCACAAAATCTACACATCTTCCCTAAGCACAACATATACATGTCTTTTAAACACCTCCAGGGATGGTGACTCAACCATTCCCTAGAGCAGCCTGTTCCAGTCCCTTGACAATCCTTTCAGTGAAGAGGTTTTTCTTTATAGCCCATCTAACCCCCCACTGCACAACTTGAGGCCATTTCCTCTTGTTCTGTTGCTTTTTACTTGGAAGAAGAGACAGACCCCCCACCTGGTTACAACCTCCTTTCAGGTAGTTGTAGGGAGTGATAAGCTCTTCTGTCCGTCTCCTTTTCTCCAGAATAAACAACCTCAGTTCCCTCAGCTGTTCCTCTTGTACTCTAGGCCCTTCTCCAGCTTTGTTGCCCTTGTCTGGACACAATCCAGCATTTTGATGTCCTTGTTGTGAGGGGCCCAGAACTAAACACAGCGCTCAAGGTGTGGCCTCACCAGTGCTAAGTACGGGGCACAATCACTTCCCTGCTCCTGCTGGCCACACTATTCCTAATACAAGCCAGGATGTTGTTAGTCTTTTTGGCCACCTGGGCACACTGCTGGCTCATATTCAGTCAGCTGGTGACTAAGACCCCCAGGTCCTTTTTCTCTGGACAGCTTTTCAGCTACTGTTCCCCAGGCCTGTAGCATTGCAAGGGGTTGTTACGACCCAAATGACTTGGCACTTGGCCTTGTTGAACCTCATAATTGGCTTTGCCCTATTGATTCAGCTCATCCAGATCCCTCTGCAGAGCTTTCTTACCCTCAATACTCTTACAGATCAATACTCTTACCACTTTGGTGTCATCTGCAAACTTACTGAGGGTGCACTTGATTCTCTCATCCCAATCAGTGATAAAGATATTAAAGAGAACTGGTCCCAGTACTGAGCCCTGGGGAACACCACTTGTGACCAGCTGCTAGATGGATATAACTCCATTTACCACAACACTTTGGGCCTGGTCATCCAGCCAGTTTTAACCAAGGAAGGGTACACCCATCCAAGCCATGAGCAGCCAGTAAAACAGAGTCAGTAAATAAAAACACAGCAGTCAGTAAACGCAACATCAGAAACAAAAAGAATCCAAAAGTACCCACATTCAGGCATTCAACTCCAAGAGTATGAGCCATGAAAGTCCTGCTGAGGCTCCTGTGTTTCATCTACCTTGGTTGAGATGAGGCTGGCACATCCTCAAACAATTCAGATTCACAGAATAGTGTGCTTAACCCCCCTGAAGTTATAGGAATCCTGCTAAACTAAATGTGCCAGTGTTGTTCTCTGGAAGTGAGGTCAAGTGGCAGTGAATGGCCCACATGTATAATGTTAAGAGTTCTCATGCACCAAGACAGGACATTACACACAAACTGCCTTCTAGCAATGGATTCTATACCATGCCAACTCCTGAACTGTGTCCAGGAATTATTTGAGACAGAAAAGCAAGCCAAGGACAGCTCTAAAAAAGTATAGACACTGCATTCATAGAATCATAGAATGTCTTGGGCTGGAAGTCACCTCTAAAGGTCATCAAGTCCAACCCCCCTCCCATAAGCAGGGACATCTCACACTAGAACAGATTGCTCAGAGCTCCATCAAGCCTGACCTTGAATGTCTCCAGGGATGGGGCCTCCACCACCTCTCGAGGCAACCTGTTCCAGTGATCCACCACCCTCATATTAAAGAACTTTTTCCTAATGTCCAAGCAAAATATACCCTTCTCTAGCTTGAAACCATTACCCCTTGTCCTGTTGTTACATGCTCTTGTGAACAAGTCTTCCCCAGCCTTCTTACAAGCTCCTTTCAGGTATTGATAGGTCACTATAAGGTCCTTGCAGTCTTCTTCAGGTTGAACAACCCCAACTCCCTCAGCCTGCCTTCATAAGAGAGATGCTCCAGCCCTCTGATAAGTTTTGTTGCCCTCCTCTGGAGATGCTCCAACAGGTCCACATCTTGCTTGTGTTGGGGGCTCTGGAGCTGGACACAGCACTATAGGTGAGGTCTCACGAGGGCAGAGCAGAAGGGAAAAATCACCTCTCTTAATCTGCTGGCCACACTTCTTTTGATGCAGCCCAGGATGTGGTAAGGTAATTAGGTACCTAAGAACATTTCTAGGTGCTGTTTATTATACAAGGATGGCCATAACCTCAAGGTCATGAATAGAAAAATAAGCTGTAAATTTAACAGACCTGAATGGCTTAAGCACATAGAAGTACAAGTTGAGTAGATAGAGTAGCAGTCACTGGTACCTTCACTCCAACATGTGTTCAGTGGCTCTTCAATATAAAAAAAATGAATCTTGAGAGTAAAGACTGGAACACAGAAGTCCTCATTCTTAGTCAGCCATGCTACCTATCTGCTGAGACAATTTGTCTCCTTTTTTTATTCTCCTTTCTGACCCAGGCAGCCATCCCCTTCTTGTTGCATCATGGCCCAGGTTCAACAGGTTGCTCTCAGCACACACAGCTTTTTTAGCCCATTCACAGCAAATCAGCCCATGAGGCTTTGAACTCCATCAAGCTAAGGAGGACACTGTTCCATATATAATGATTTCTGGGAAAGGGTTCTGGAATACCAGATAAAGCCAGGCATCACTTACCACATCCAATGCTGTGCTGTAGAAATAAACAAAAGAATGGCAGGCTGAAACAGGCATGACACAGATGTCTGTGGTGTCCCAAGTGAGGAACTCCAGTCCAAGATAAGCCTCTAGCTGAAGGCTGCAGTGAAGCCTCTAACTCCTACTGTGGCTTTATTTCCTTCTGAGCATCCTAAAGCTCCTCACCTGTGCATTGGGTATAATGGCCTTCATAACAATACTGCTAGAATAAAAACATCAAAAACTGAAAAAAGAGCAGATACTATGATGATGAGAGTGCAGGTAGATTTAGATTTTTGGAGTGCACAGGAAATATGAAAAGGCATAATGAAATTCATTACAGGAAATGGCTTTACTATGCTAGAACTTTCAGGAATGCTTTCAATGATGTAATGGACATAACACTTTAGTAAATGTACACGGATGAACTTTTTCCCCCTCTTCATAATTATTTCTATTTCATAATAGCTGCAAGAGCCTGCAGGCAATGTATTTTCTTGTATTTTTAGGATGGTTGAAGTCATCTGGTTTTCCTGATGCTATGGGATTCATTCAAGGTGTTTAACACTGATAACCAACCACAGATGCATTCCCTGGACTTTCCCATTGCCCCAGCAACACCCTGCCCAAAACGGCCAACTAATATAGGGTTGGTTTTTTTTTTTCAAATAAAACTGGGGAAAACATGGATTTTTATATTCATATAAAAATACCTATGTGCTAAGCAAAAACCACAAAAAGTCATCACAGATTAATCCCTTCTGCATTTTGTTTAATTTTTTGAGTGCTCCTAAGCAGCAGGTGGACTTGGTTATCACCAAAGGCATTTTCTGCACAATCACAGTTTCTGTGACATTCTATAGATTCATACAACCTTATTTATTAAACCACAGAGAGCTGAGTGTTATTAAATGTCTGTTTTTGACAGCCCCTGCAGATACAAATAAAGTAGCTAATGAGAAGAAAAACTGCCCATATTGCCTTATTCCCAAGGCACAGATCATCCATAAGCTAGATTGTGATGACAAATTGTTGTTTTCACCTTTATATACATCACCTTTCATGATAACACATATAGATGAATAGGTTTTTGGACTGTATCCATAACTAGCCTCAGACAGTGCCTCAAGAACTTGATTCCAGCCTTACTAGGAAGCAGATGAGCAAAGGTGAACTGTATTAATTACTTGGGGAAACTTATATTTATGCACCTAAAAGAAATGAGCGTGAGAAAAATTTCAGAATAGCTTTGTCAGAGCAAGCTAAAATAATATTAAATGCATGTACTTTTTCTCTAAGTTTTTTTCCCATTTTGGACCGATTTTTTTGTAACTCACTATAATTCTACTGAAATCAGCAACCCTCTTTTGTAGCTGATATCTTCTGAAGTTCTTTCTAATATAATTGTTGTCCAGAAAGAAATTATAAGAAAAGAAAACTTTGAACAATGAAATCAAACACTGGAAGTTAAATATGTAAACTCCCTTTAGATGTATGTTAGAGTATAAATTAGGAGTAAAAGCTGGCATGATAAATCCATCTTGAGAAGTACTAAGCAGCCAAAACTTCTATTTAAATAAAAGAGATATAAAGGACCAAAAATTGCCTTCATACCAGATGTCAAAAAGGCCTCTCTCTTCTTTAATTTCACTTAAAGGAAAAGGAGAGAAAAAAGTCTACAATATCACTCCAAACCAGTGTTTAAAAACTATTTTTAAAAATATATTTTGATCCTTCCTATGATTTCTCTGGTTTTCTATCCTCTTCAAGATAATGGTCTTTAGTAGAATTTGGTGCATGAAACATGGGAGGACAGTGCAACCAGAGAATTGAAAGCATCTTCATAGACAGCATCCTCCTCAAGGCCCCTGGGGAGCTACTGTGCTTTGGCTTATGTGGGTAGATTTTGTTTCTGCTGTGTCTCCTCTTGCTGCTTGTATTTCTAATTCC
>NW_009954194.1:908924-940342 GCF_000747805.2 Chaetura pelagica | reverse complement strand
TGCTGCAGCACTAAGTGAAAAAGAAAAATAAAGCTCTTGAAGTTTCTTGTGTCGTTGTTTTGTTTTGTTCTAGAATGGAGGCAGCCTTTTCCCTCCAAACTGGGTTCATATTCAGAAGAGTCCTGAGCACTATGGCTGCTTCCTGTGGTCCCAGCAGAATGGGCCGACTGGCAAAGGCCTGGGAGCAAGCCTTGGAGGTCAGAATATGGCAATGTTCACATGTCCCTTTCCTGTTGTGAAATTCACTGTTGAATCTGATAGTGTCCATACCATGTATTTCTACATGGTAATGAAATATATAAATGCTACAGGAGAAGCTTTGCACCCACTTCTGTCAACCTGGAAAAAGGCCACTGCTTTCTGAGATTGTATTCCAGCTTGTATGCTTGTGTAACTGTAAGCAGATTTTTTCCTTAATAATAGTAACAGGAAGCTTACTTTAGGTAGGCAAGTGGCTGACACTAGGAATCTAAATATTAAAGTAAGACTGTATGAACCAACCAATCCTTATATTAAACTAAAAAGCAAAGAAGCTGAGAAATTGAGACTGTATGGTCTTCAAGATATGATTAGCCACCAAGAAGGTGCACAAAAGAAGCAAAATGTGTCATGAATATGATTTTGGTAGTAACATTGAAAGACTCTAAGAAAATACATTTTGTTCTGAATAATTTTCATTCTCCTTACACTGTTGGCTATCATAATGAGCAAGCTGTATTTCATATTCTGTTTCTTATTGCAATTATTTTCATAAAATTAACTCATTTTAAAAATTACATTGTTCAAAGACACTTTGCAATACAATATATGACAGTCTCTCCTTTGTATGGCAGAACATTTCACCTCACACACTGGGAAAGAAAATCAGTAAGGCATCCAAGGATACACTGGAATGCTACCACAACATTTGGAGAATTATAAAAGACAGAGACTTGCTACTAAGATGGACTAAAATGCTTCAAATGACATCATAGCTCTAATACACCTTGTCAAAAGCTAATCAGTGGAAAGGTCCAATATAGTGTTTAGAAGGTTGGAACTTTACTTCTTTTCTTTGCATATCACTATCAGAAGATTATTCCGTTTTATATTTAATTGCTTTGATTGAAAAGTCTCTAGAAAGCAAGCTCTGCCTTTCTGCAGCCTTCAGATCTATATTACATTGTGAGATACAGAGTGGCAATACTCCTGGTGAAGCTGGTGTGGCAAAGAATCATTGTGAGACAAGGTCTGCTCTGGAGCGTGCTGTAATCTCTGCCTAATCACCAGCACCATTTTGTTTAGGCAGTGCTTTTCTTTTTCTTGGAGGTTTTGACCCAGCATGGCTGGGTCTAATCCTACTATATAAACAAGATGCTATGAAATCTAGGCTAGGGAATAGGGCCGTGGTCTTTTTTTCCCCTCATGTACTTCTTACTCACTTTAGTAAAATAATCTTATCTTGGGTAGAAATGGTGCACAGTCCTTTAATTAAATCAGCTCAAAGTTTTGCCTGAATGATTAATACAATGAGAAATAAAAAAAATAAATAAATGACAAATAAAATAAATAAAATTCTGTCTTGCTATTCTTTTATATTTCTTCATATTTCTCCATTCCTAAACCCTTTCTTCAAATCAGATCCCCAAGTTGATATTTGCTCCTTTGGGCTCACCTAAGCACTATAATCTGTGACTAAATCAAGTTAATTTTATTTTGTCACAAAACTCCAAAACAATACAACAAAAAAACAAGCAATAAAAATAACAACTTGTTGTTGTTGTTCATGAGGCATGGCATTTTCATGGCTAAAATTGCCCAAGGGAATGGAGAAATTAATTTCAATAAATTGGATTTTATGGGTATAAAAGACCTCTGAATAAATGAAAAACTCTGCAATGACATTTTGATCAAAGACACAGACCCATTTAACGGATGTTGAACTGGATCTTTGATTAACAAACCACCTTATTATGAAGTAACGGGGAGGCAGGAACACTGCCTGGAAAAGGTAACAAGGCAGAGGATTAAACAAGGGATTTGGGATAGGGAGGAACATTCAATATAACAGTTTTCCAGCTGTGTAGAACACAGTGCCAGTAATGACACAATACAGATGGAAACCTATGTAATAATTTTGATCATGTCTTCTGCCTCCACTCTGCTCACAAACCTCACGTATGCATCAGCTCAGGTCTGGTTCAGCACCACTGCCCATCAGCACTGCCTGTAGAGTCTCCATGTTACATCCTATGGATCTGCCTCAGGTAAGGTAAACACAAAGTCATGGACTGCTGCTTCTTAATTTGATACACTTTTTGATACTACCTTTAACATGAAAGTATGCTTAGAAATCCAAAGCAATGCACAGATTTGCATATTAATGACCACTAGATAGAAACTGATATTCATGTATCTGTATGTACAGCAGTGAAAAAGTTTACCTAAATTTTATAATGGATTTGTACAAAAAGCAAATGTTTTAGCTATAGAAAGAGTGGCAGAGGAAGGGACCAGCAGACTGTAATCAGTAAAGTTAACGACATATAGAAAATTATTTAAAAAGTTATATGACCTAGTTGCTTGTGATATCACAAGAAACAGACTCTAGCAATAATCTTTTCAACGATTAAAAACATTGGGGGTGGGAAGGGGGCATATGATTCACTTTCCAAATCAAGAGAAAACCATAGGGCTGCCACAAGCTTTCCACGATGAATGATTCAGGTTCTACAACAACTGCTTCCAAGAACACAGATTTGAACTACTAGTGTTGCATTACAGCCCATTTCTTGACCTCCTCTGAGCATCCACCCTTCCCTGCATAACAATTTGCACCAAACACCCATGGACATTCAATATTAAACAACTAATTAAAATTTTTGCTGTTTTCATTGCTTTGAACAAGAAGCTGGTTGGGGCATTTTTGGATCTTCATACAAATCATACTTTTGCAGCTCCCATTTCAAAACTTAATTAATAGTTATTATTATTTATGACTGCACTGCATACTAGTCCAAGCTTTAATTTGGTTTTCTAAAAACAGAGCCTGTGGCTGTGTTCTTGGACTTTTTTCATCTTTTTTGTTTTCTGAAGTAACATTATTAGTTCAAATCTTGCAGCTTGTTTTTCTATGGCTAGTGCTGTGTCTTTGTCTCTCTTTTTCTCCCTTTTGCCTTTCTAACTTTTTTTATTTTTACACTGCTGCAACTTAAGTGCATTCTGATCTCTTACTCATGGATTCTTCAAGGACTCACACTGCTGACTATCATCCTTAGTCTAGTAGTCCAGACCTTAATTTTATTTCAAAGGTCATATGGTCAGTATGTCCAAGGGGCCCAGTAACTGGCTTGTGTTCATACACGATATTTTTCTCCTTAACTGATATTCATGAGCCCAGTGATGCCCTTTGTGTGAAGACTGGCCATCACCTTCTCCATTTCTGCTAAAATCCCAATCTATTCGCTAATCACTTACTCTATGTATCCATTCTGCATTTTTCTATGACTTCTGAAATTCTTACAATCCACAGACACTAAAATCTGAGCCATGAGAAGTAGAAATGTTCACCAGCTCACTGTACTCTGCAAAGTCTAGTTTAAAATTACTATCTTATTTTTTTCAAATGCTATTGGGTTTGCTGCATCATTTTGCCTCTCCTGTGCCATTTGTTCCCCATCTATAAAACATCTAATTTCTTTTAACAAAATGCTTAGAGATCAATGGACAAAAAGCACACCACTATTGTTATCACTATGAAGTTACCTTTCAAACCCATGTCCTATCTCTGCTTCAGATTCCATATTCTCTTTAGAGTATTTCTAAGTTGGTGCTTCATTTTCTACCTGTCCTGTCTTCTGCAGCTCTCCCATCCCTGATTCCTTGTCCCACCTATTCCATCTTGACCACCTCTTTTTAAAAATATTTCCTGTCATATCTCCTGCTTATGATGGAAAACCTCTTGATATAACTAATCTGTACTGGTGTCTTTATTAAAAAAGCAAAAAGCTAACGGGGGCTTGTAGCAAGAGGACAAAGTATAATGGATTAAACATTGAAGAGGGCAGATTTATATTAGACATTAGGAGGAAACTTCATTATGAGGGTGGTGAGAAACTGGAACAGGTTGCCCAGGCAAGGTGTGGAAGCCCCATCCCTGGAAATATTAAAAGGGCAGGTTAGGTGGGGCTCCAAGCAACTTGGTCTGGTGGGAGGTGACTCTGTCAATGCAGGAGAGTTGGATCTAGATGATTTTTAAGGTCCTTTCCAACCCTAATAATTCTATGATTATATGATTTTACTGTATGGGATTATAACATATAACACTGTTTAGAAAGCTTCAGATGCATAAAGGCAAGGAACAGAAACCACTGTGCTTATTACTAAAATAAAAAAACAGAAAACCTTGGCAGAACCAGCTAATTATAGTGGCCAAATATAGATTATGGATAGCCAGTCAGAGTAATCTAAATCCTTCTCTGATTTTGACTGCATTTTCCTGGGGAGAGTTGACCCAGTTAATTGTTTAGGTGGAAAAATTCCATCATAAATAGGAATAAATTCTACAAATGTTGTATCTGCTTTCTATTTCCAGTTTTGAGGATCCTTTAAAATGTTGACAACTTTCACAGGAAAAGCTCCAGAATGATTAAATTCTCCCAAACTCTTCCTTTGAGTGCTTGTGAAACCTGAACAGAACTTCTTATTTACTTCCATTAGGGTAAGGCTACATGATCACATACTGTTTCCCTAGCAGCCCCCATTCAGTGCACAGCACAAAGTAAATGAAGTTGCTGTATGTAGGGTTTCATTCGTACCTACTGAAGACATGGAAACATGGCAGAATCATGAAGCAGGGAACTGCAGATCTAGAAGGGATGAGCTTAGAGTAACTCGATGCTGCTATAATGAACCACCCCTGTCCTCAGGCTCCACTGTGGTATTAAGTAATGGAAAAAGCATTTTCACCAGTGTCTTTCCAGAAACACCATCCGCTCCTTTTTCAACTATATAGCTAGCCTGAGACAGCAGATTGCATCCAACAGCAATAGGTTTGTTATTAGCACACGGCATGAGAAGAAATACCAAGTGCTCTGCAAAATCAGAATGGCCACCTCCTCCCATTAGCTGATCCCTCTAAGTGCCTCAGTGATCATCCATGTGTCGTGTGTGTGCACCAGGAACGACAATGCCTCTTCAGCTGGTAGGTACCATGCAGCCACCAACATCTGCAGTTGAGATGCTGCAGAAAAGCCTCCAGGGAAATGAGTAGCACTGGAGGGGTTGCTGCTGAGTGAGGGCCAGTCATGCTGTGCACCCTACGTGTTGGGGATACTGTGCATGACGATGTAGTGGGAAGATGATGACATAATGCAACAAACATTATTACCTTTCCCTCACCAAGGGAAACAAATTCATGTTGCATGGGTGACTATAAATATAGCACTTTTTTCCCCCACAAGCCTGACTTTGCATCCTTGCATGTAATCTTTCTCCTTCTTCATGGAAGAACAACAGCTGTGGAATATTGACCAGATAGCTGCCACAAACTGTTACATATTAGGAGCAAACTATATCCCAAATGATTTGATTTTGTATCCTTTCCATGCATGAAACCATATTTACAAAAGCAAATCTGCCTGCACATTGAAGGAAGACGTTATACATGTATCTATTTTGCATGTGCAAAAGAAAATTTTGCATACACAATGGGTATATAGAAATGGCTTTTGATTGCAATATAAGTATTGCCTTTAGAAAATTGTGTCCCATTAAATAATTCATGTTACCCTGCTAGCAGAAGAAACCTGAAAATGTCTAGTGAGGAATTAAATTAGTGAAAGTAGGGATTCAGAAAACATTGTCCTCTGTGTTGCAATAGTAACATCTCATTATTGGTTTATGCAGAAAACAAACAAATTGGGTAATTTGTAGCTCAGATAAGCCTTGGTTTATACAGCCATAAGGATGTCAGGGGAAAGTGGAGTGTGCCTTCCCCTGCCTAGACCCCTCTCCTGATGCAGAGAGGGAGGACTCTGCTACACTGACTCCCACTTTCAAAATGCAGATTTGGCTCCATTAACACCAATAAACTGGCTACAAGAGCAGGCCACAGCGTGTGCAAGAAAGCAGAGACAAATTTTGAAAACCAGCTGGCCAAGATACAAGTAAACTCCAAGGCTCAGAACAGGTAGTCCTGCCTAACTGACAGTAGGGGATGGCTTTTTTTTATAATGTTAGAAATGCTGAGATAATAAATCATTTTATAGAAGCCAGCAAGAAACATTTAAGCCCCAAACTGTGAATAGTGCTGCTGGTATAAAGCTACTGTTTTTAGAGTACATTCAAATCCATTATGCACTGAAGGTCTAAATAAAATAGCTGACCAACTAGAAAATTATATAGAAATAAAAAAAAAGAAAAAAAGAAACAATGTGTGGCAATGCAATTACTGCAGCTTGGTAGAAACTGTTCTTCTAAATGTTATCTCCATCTTCATACTGGGTAGACATCTCCTGTTTATTCCTGGATTCGTACCGACTGAGACTAGGTATAGGTCTTGGCCTTATCATCTGATAGTTTGTAATATCTACTACTCGATGACTTGATGAGAAATTACATTTTTAAAAGCTTGATATTAATTAAAACCCTAAAAGATTTTTCTCGTTATTTCTGAAACAGCCTGTTCAACTTCTACTCAGCAGCTACACCAAAGTATGCTGACCCCATTGACGAGGTAATCAATTATGCTGAACAAAACAAACCAATAACTACAAGGAAAGAAAGCTATGGTTTTACAGAGCCAGAGAAAAAGGGGAGAAAGAGACTGGCAAATGACACAGGACAAAACACTTCATTTCCAGGCTCCAACCAGATATATTTTAAATTAGTATTAAACATTATTTTCAAAATCAATGTTCTTCTATGCTGCACAGCTTTAATTGGAGCAAATGAAGACAGACTAGGTCCTGCATCCAAAGATGTGGCTCTACAGGCATGTGGCACTCTGGAATGGAGGTTTACATGCCAGCAACTGCAATTATCCCAACTAGCAATGATTTAGTGTTCTGTGATGTCTGCAGTGTAAAAAATCCAGGCTACATCTTTACATCCCAACCATCTGAAATCGAGGTTTAAATTCTGCCTTTAACGAGACTGCAGCACAGCTTGCTGCTGTGTGCATGTTAGAGAATAAAAATGATTAATTCTGCCCATCAGTGAAGTTTTCACTTATGAGTATCACTAGCCTTTGCTATGTGCAGCAGAAAAAAATTAAAAAGAATTTTTGAGTTTAGTTTCAAATCCTTACTCAAAATCATGTGACAGTGCCAATTACTAAACGCTGGGAAGACTGAATAAAAGATCATGAAATGCTAACAAAAAATCCCTGATTTAAAAAACAAACCACTTTAAACCTAAGTGCATTTACTATTTTTTTTAGTGTATGATTTTATAGTCCTGAGTTCAGGAAAGATTTTCAGGTTAAAATTAACAAAAGAAAGTAATTGGGAAAGAAGTAAATCCATATGGAAATATATTGTCTATTATGAGCCCCCATATTCAGCTGAACACCTCAAAAAGGAGCAGAATGATCAATTCCTCACCGTAGGACCGTGAGATGCAAAGATTGGCTTGGGGAAAAAAAAAAAACAAAAAAAAAAACAACCTTTTGGAATCACCACAGCAGGAGCCAGCGGAAGCTTTGCACCCAGAGACCTAATGTTGTCTCTGGGAGAAGAAAAAAGTAAGACTTCATCTTTTCATCCCCTTCCACTTCACTGCTCAGCTTCCAGTGCTTATCTTGATCCCAGTTTTCTTTTTCTGAGGAATTTTCTCTCCCTCCCCCGCTTCCTGCCTTTCTTTTTTTGATGCTGATAGGGGGAGCACCTGATGCCAGCGGCAGCCTAAGAGGGACCCTGCCTTTCTCATTTGCATTGTCACATTCAGCAATTACAGAATACACCACAAAGGCCCCAGAAGGGCTCTGAGATAGACACGGTGCTGCAAATTCTGCACAGCCCTCTGAGCCTCCTCGCTGCGACTGGGTCTGAGCACTGCAGCTGATCTGGGGCCAGCCCAAGCACTTGCCAGCCAGGTTGTGCTGAGAGGATTAAGACCTCAAAAGAAGGGCAACATTTTGTGCCACAGGAAAATTCAGAAAGAAAATATGGCAATGGCCAACTGCATGCTGCCCAGTTTGCCACAAGGCTGGAAAACTTGGTGTTACTGAGGGGGAATCCCCAGTGGCAATTTCTGAAGAATGTGCTCTAGGATGCCTCACCGTGAGACCACAACAGTGTGTCTATAGGGATGTTGCCAAAGTGCAATGGTTGCTCACTGCACGAAACCAGAGACCAGACTAACCATGAGACACAATACACACAACGTTCATCTACTATTATATTTATACATGGAAACATTCTAATACAGTGCATTAAGGCCACGTTCCTCTTTGTTATGCTCCAGCAGAGCTGCCCTGCACAACTCAGACTATCATTTGACCAGTAACTTTTATGCCAACAACACATAAGCAACAATCAGCAATGGCTTAACTTACTGGCAGAGTAAGGACAACTACAGGCTGCCTGTAAGCTGTAGGGATACAACAAGAGAGGTCTCACCACACATCTCAGTCCTGCACACTGCGCTGGAGTTCAGCTCTGGGGGCAGGACCCATGGAAGGTGTTACAAGGTTCACAGTTGTGAATGAAGTGCAATATAGCCTGCCAGGTACATCTCTACATTAGACTGAAAATAACTGCATTTTCTGGTGTTCTTTTTATCTTAAAAAAGCATCTTGATTAATTACTCACACAATTATAAGGAATGAAATCAGATATTGTCAGCTACATTAGCTTGGTGTATTACAGAGTAATTTGCCTCATTTTTATCTACTAATGGCATCTCTAGAAATAAGAAAAAAAAAAGAAATAAGAAAAATCTGAATTTTAACCTTGAAATATGAACTCTAAATATCAGTATTTCAGTATACGCATTATAAGCCCACACCAGGGAATACTTTAAAAAATAAAAATAAACTTCCAAACTTTGAATGCACTTTAAGGGTCAAAAAGCAATGGAAACAAATGCATTATTTAATCATAAAACCATGCTCAATTCAGTGCAAGGCTGAGGAGGGAGCTCAGGCCCCCAGAGGAAAGTGAAGTGAGGACTGCTTCAAGAAACTGCTGCAAACAGGCTGGAGCTGAGCTTCCCCTCAGCCCTGCCTCTGCCTGGGAAAGGTGGGGAGGTTGAAGAGCTGGGGGAGATAGGCAGCTTTTAATAAGAATGAGCTGCCAGTTTTTCAGGAATGGTGAAGCAGAGAGTAAAAATGGTGAGAAAATTCTTGCTTACAAAAAATAATGTCCTTACTCCAAACCATTACTTCAAGACCATTGAAAACAGGGGCTATTGACACATTGCTTCAACTCCATGATTAAATGCTCATTTTTTTAATGGTGCATAGTTAGCAGCTACATCTTTATTACAGTCTTTGCATTTCTCCTTCATCCTTACTAAGGGTAAGGTCCAATTCTTACCTGACCAACACAGGCTCTGTTCTCACTACATTGACTCAAAGCTAACAGCAACTTTTAAAAAATGATCAATAATCACCAGCTATGGTATCTTACCCTGAGGTAGTTGAGGGTGAAGTTTGTCAGACCCATTCGAGTGATGTTTTTGGACAGCTGCTCCAGCACCTGAGGGTCTTGTGCCTAAACAACAGAAGAAAAAAGAATTTTCACTTTGCTTTCTGTCTATTTTTCTCTGTGTGCTTGGTGGAATGCAGGAAGAGTTCTCTGAAGAGAGGTGCCACTCCTATGGAAAAATTACATGTTGATGCTAAATTTCTGTAATAAGCTACAGAATTATGCCTGCACAGGAAAATATAAAACCACCTTATGAAACTGGAGCAGAATAAAGACTGTTTTCCAGTATCTTCCTTTTGCCTCTGCCCATTCAGAAGATAGACCTAGGAAGTCTGGTCAGGGGTGCAAGCAAGTAGGGCTCCAAACACAAACTTCCTGAGGGATCACAGTACACTTTGAGCCTTCCATTTGTTGGCTGGGAGTCCCAGGAGACTTAAGCATGTAAAGACAGGAATAAAGAAAGTATGGCTTTGTGAATAAGAAACTGAAGCAGAGACAACTCATCAAGGCACCTTCAGCAGAGCAGATCATGTAAGTGGCATTAAGCACAGGCTGCGAAAACCCTTCTGGTCTTAGTTATCATCTTAGAATTAAACAGGAAAATGCAAGTACAGTCCTTCTCAGAAGCCAGAATCTTCACCTGTGAGACCCACCTACTCTTTAAAATGAGATCAATCTCATTACTAAAATTGATACCTGCTGGATGCTGGCTAGCCTACTTCTACTCTCTTGCAATTGCAGCTGCCCTCTAACTCTGTAATGTTGCTCATGGCCATCCTCATTGTCCCTTAATGGCACAGTGCTGAAGAGTTCAGAAGAT
This sequence comes from Chaetura pelagica, assembly GCF_000747805.2. NCBI lineage: Eukaryota > Metazoa > Chordata > Aves > Apodiformes > Apodidae > Chaetura > Chaetura pelagica. The sequence goes on along the minus strand of NW_009954194.1, from coordinate 929,893 downwards.
CAGCCCTCCAAAATAAAAGATCACCCTGGAACAGAAATGATGGGGCAGGTTTTCAAAAGTATCTTCTTCAGGCCTATAACAGCATTTTCAAAAAAGTTCCAGCTTCTTCAGTTATTTAAAATTTCTCCCAAATAATAAATCTTTATCTATGGGCATCTAAATAACTCAATGTCAAAATGCAGGCACATATTTGGGCCTCCGTTCTTACCCTGTACAAAACCACAGTCCTGCAATGATTTTTGCATATGGAGCACAACTAGTCAGATTGCTTCTACGGTGCAGAACTAAAACTGGCAATGGCACTCTGTCCTCTGTTTCCCTGCAACGATTTACCTTTCAATATTTTGACTTGAACTTGTAGAATGTTTAATATTTTCATGCTCTATTGTATGTGTTTTCATTCACATACAAAATAAAAGTCTTGAAATGTGAAAAAATGAAGATTTGGTTTAACATTCTAAAGGTTTCTAGCTACATTTAATGTAATTACTAATTTTCTGTCTCATGCAAGGGAAACTTTAGTTTTCTTAATTGACAGACTAAGCATAATTTGTACCTAAAAAGATGAAAATTCACTGACTTTAGTGTAATTCATATCAGTAAGAACAGATTTGGGACCCAAACCGTACAGACCACTAAATGGGATTAAAAGGAAAGCTATTTGCTAAAACAAAACAAAAACATAGCAACAGTAGCAACAATAGAGCACTGAGAAACAAGAGAGTGATGAAAAAACTTGTAAACAGATGTAGTTGCAGGCAAAACAAAATATTTATAGTTAATTGCCTTGGGTGTGAAATTTGCTGGAGTTATTCATAAACCTAATCTCATCTCTTTGCATTAGGTCAAGTGAAAAAAGGATTACTTACATGCATGGCTAGAATGCTGCGTGGGACTAATTCTCTGTACTGTCTAATAGTAAAGTGCCATGTTTTTATTCTCATAAGATCATCAAAAGTAAACTCCAAGATAAGACGTCCTTCTGTGCACACCTAGAATACATAAAATGCATGAAATAAATTCCCAGGAATTTTGTTTTCAATGGTATTGTATAATCGATTAAACAACATTCAAAACTATCAGAGCATTATTCTATTGTTCATCTCTGCTAGAATAAGTGTTTGTCTTTTTCTTGGGGAGAAAAAAATGATTGTGGGAAAATGACTTCATAGGCCTTACCACAGAGGCAATAACTTATAATACTATAGATTTTATAGCATTTTACAAACACACAGTATTGTGTGCACTAAATCTTATTTATTGCATCAATTCTCTTCCCTTGCCGTTTGCTACTGCTAATTAATGACTGAACACCACAGTGGAGGTGGCTGTGGTGCAACTGTGTACACTTCATGTCAAGTTGCTGAACTAGTCATTCCCAATCTGTTTTACGGTGCCCTTTCCTTACAATAGTGTGGCACATAAACCTTTCTTTAACATACAGTTGGAATACAAGGTGCCCTGAACGCCTATGGCCAAACCTGATTTTTTCTATTTTTTTCCTTCCTGTATTTTCCAAGTGCTCTTGTCTTTCTAAGAATTTATCTCATTTTAATTTTCCTTTAATTTCTCATCTACTTTAATAAATCTCCCTTTCCAAGGAAAGCCAGATGAGGTGTCTGCCATAGGGCTGCATGAGCTGCATTGCCACGGCAGGTTTGAGAGCGAGGGGAGCAAAGGAGAGGTTGCAGAGGTGGGCAATGGAGCTGCTTCCACAGAAAGTTGCCTACACAGCTTTGTGAGGGATCTTGTTTGAGAAAGAAGGGAAAATATGGGAGGAATAAATGTACTGATTGGGTACTACCTGGAAATGAAAAATAAAATAAATCACGGGGGACTTTTAAACAACTGTCCACAACTATTTGGAAAAAGATGATGTGGATATGGTGGTCTTAAAGGTGAAAAATACATGCTCACCATGGTAACCTAACGGGAGTATTGTAAATGATGCATGATCTGAAAATTGACTCCCACTGTTGTTCATTTTTTTTCTTTAAATTGGTTGCTTAGACTTACAACTCTTATTCAAAGTAAACTTGCAAGTACAAGGTACAGAGATATTTTGGAAACCACACGTAAGGGTTTTCAAAATAAAAGCTTCCTGTGGGTTTAATTTCAATACAACCAACACCTGATTGAACAACTAGCCAGTCTATATTCAGTTGAGTCTGTTGAGCCTTTTTACAACGCCCAACTCAGACCTGGCTAGTTCCCACTTGGGCAATGTGTAGATTTTCTGGTTAGCTGTTCATTTAACATGATCATAGTTTTTCCTCCTGTTGTCTCTGCAAAAATATGTAGGTAGTTTTACCAGGGATACTATGTCCACAAATTGCTGTAGACCTATGAAGGTGAATCTTGCAACAGGTTCTCATTTGCCCTTTTCAACATGTCTTAGTGGTGCCTTAACATTTTTAACATTACTTATTTTGCCATTTGACCCTGGTTTTTATTTTCTCATGAGTTGCACTATGGTAAGAAATTAGACAGGGATATACATGGACACATATACAGATTCATACAAGAAGAAAAACATTTTATATTCATGTCATTTGACTGGGGCCAAAAGTCCTGATTACTGATCAGTTAATATGGAAATGTTTCAGCTTTAAAATTATTTATTATTATTATTATTATTATTATTATTATTATTATTATTATTATTATTATTATTATTATTATTACTAATATTGATAATAATAATAATACCCATGGCTTCTCAAATGTTTCTTCTGTTAAGATCAAAACCCTATAGCTCTTAACAAATTTATGTACTGGCATTAACAAATTTTAACTGAAGGACTGAAACACATACCTCGTATCAGTGGTAAAAATTTATACATCTTATAAAGGAATTTAATTTCCTTGTGCAGAACAGAATTTTACACATTGCTTTTAATCAATAAAATTGGCGCAGTTCTTACTTTAAATGGGCCTTTTTTCCTTAAAAAAAAAAAAAGCTGCCTTTTACATAGAATTCAAAAAATCAAAAGGGTCTCCAATTAAGAAAACATTTTCTGTTGTGCTGAATTCATGTTACCGTACTGTGAGCTCTGACATTTTGTTTCTGTGGTAACCAAAATCAGCTGATTAGTTGGCATGGCAACAGAAAAGATGTAATCCCAGCAGACACACTCTAATCAATGCCCCCAGCACAGATGGTCTCCGGAGGATCAACAAGAAAGAGGCTGGCAGGCATTCAGTATATCACGTGGTTGCTCTAGACTAGGCCAGGAAAAAACTAAAAAAGAACATTTCTCAAACTAACCAATAGCTTTTTAACCCCTTCCCTGCATTTCTTAATTGTAGGAATTTCAACTGCTCACACCTCTGAAAACCAACTTTGGTCCTGTGCCTTATTGCTCCGAGTCTCACTTCCCTGACACTGGGCATCTTTTAAAACTCTTCCCATTTTATTAACAACCATTTCTCAAACCCCAGTCATCACTTGAAAAGAAACCTAAAGCTTATACCAATCTGAGAAATGCCTGAAATTGTTAGTAAGGATCGAAATCACTGAGTTTCAAGGGCTTCACCTACACAATCCAGTTGATGGCCCCATTGTTGGGCACAGGAAATGAATGGCTGGAACATGGGGTGCTCACTGCTATAGTGCTGAGGGGAGAGCTCCCCTCTGCCAATCTATCAGGGAATATAAACATCACTGCCTGCAGTAAAACAGCTTGCCTACACATAACGTGGGAGTGTCGGTAAACACAGTGAAAACAGAGATTCAGGAGGACTCCTAAAGCCTTCCTCTACCTGAAGAAAAAAACAAAGCATCTGCCAGGAAAACAAACATGGTAATCAGGGCTTCAGACTTTTATTTTACCACATTTAATTCATGCAACTGAACCACGTTAAATTCTTTATATATATTTATACCTTCATAGAACAATTTAAGTATGTGTCTCACTTTACAGGGAACTCTTGCCCTTCTAAAGACAAGCTGGACTTTTCACATTCTTACTGTTAGGCAAGTTCTAGCCCTATTTGTTTAGAAAAAAATTGGAAATGCCAGTTTATATATTAGTCCAACACTGCACTATGCATTGAGTTGCTCTAAATAGCAAAATGTCAAAATGAATAAAATGCAGCTGTGGTCTCCTGGTTCAGTATGTGATGAGAACTGTTTCAGCCCATTATATTAGATGTTAGTGAATCTGTAGTTTACAAGTTGTTTGTGAAACTGAAACAGCCATTAACAAATACAGTTAGTTCGTCTTTTTAAATTAAAAAAATCCATTCATGGTATTTTCTCTGGGTCAAATTCAGATGTGGTCTAAGGAGCTATGCAGTCCATTGGAGTGCTGCTTATTATGGGAGGTCTGCTTTGTTCCACCACCGATGCTGTGAGAGGTAAGAGTTTACCTTTGGGTACCAGATCTGGACTCTCAATATCTCTGGTACAAGTTACACATGCACAGCCAAGAAATCATTTGGCATTAACTTATTTCTGAGAGAGCAGTAATTCTTTTCTCTGTCTTATTTCAAATTTGTTTTTACTAACACAGTCATGTTTTAAACATACAGCCATTGAAGCCTCCTATTGTTTCTCCTAGAATCCAAATCACATCTGCCCCTGAACTTTTCTACTGGGATATAGAGGCTTATACTGGAATCTGCAAGAGAAAACTCAGGGCTGAAGCTGGCCATGTGCTGCCAGGGCTGCAGTGCAGAAGGGGAGGCTCACTGTGCTCAACAGGATGGTGCTACTGCAGGCGACCATGGGCTCCCTCACAGGAGCTGTGCACCCAGCCTGGTGCCTGCTGCTGGGGCTGTCTCTGACTTGCTGGGCACTAGCCTCCCTTCCAAAGTAACAACACTGTGATGTGCTGCCATGATAAGTATAATAAATTAGTTGAACTGAGAAAAGTGTGTTGCATTTACCGATTAAAAGAAAACCAACCCTCTTTCATTTACTAGTGCATTACAGCTAACATTAAGGGAAATGACACAGAAATAATTTCATGGAAGTACACAAAGAAGCAGCTACTGTGTACCCTCATCACATCCTCTGCACGTGGCCAGCATACACATGTCCTCAGGAGCAGTGATATGACCTCAGGAGCAGTAAGACGGCAAAGAGGTGCTACTAGGAATATCTGGTCTCTTTGCATCTCTTTCTCTGTGTCTGTGTAAATCCCAGGAGACTGGGATGGGAGAGCTGGAACAATGAAACCATTAAATGCCCACCTCCCAGCTCACTAGTCTTCTACACACCCACAGCTACATCTCCCTCTTCTTTAAGCCCCACTCCAAGAGCCAGGGAGATGGCAGGGAAGATGCTAGGAAGGGATGGAGCTCACATACATGCTAATACAATGCAAGCCATGTGGGTCCTGGTCATGACACTGTCAACAATCTGTGCCTTTTTTGACTCTAAAACCTCTGCAGTTCTGTAGGCCAAAGGCAACACTGATGGATTATCTCCTCCCACTGTCCCTTCTCCTTTTGTGCTTTTCTCCATGCAAGGGTTAAAACTCACACAGATGAACAGGTACAAGAAGCAAAATCCTAATTTCCTTTTAATTTATGTAAGGGTACACTTACATTTTAAAAATCAGTTTACTTTTATTTTTAAATATAACAGAATTTGTTTTAATTTGTAATGTTCACCTTTTTGGTACTGTTTTTCATAAACATATATCACTTAGTTTAATTACAGGACTAGAAGTGACCAATAAATGAAGATAATTCACTATCAATTACAAATATTGAATATTCACTAACTGCCTAATCCAGAGCATGTCTAAATCAATTAACTCCTTCGACTGACTTCACTGCCCTTTGGACTGGCATCCTACTGTATTAAGTCACTAATTTCCGAGGGATTTATAGTAGTTGGACTGGATAAGTATAAAATGTAAAACATACCATCCCAAATGGTAGGTATCAGCAATATGAAATCTCATTGTTGCTTTAAAATCAAGCCCAGAGAAAAGGAGATGGGCAGGCTAAATTTAATTCATGTACAACTGATGGCTCTGGCACTATGTGCTTCTCTTGCAATCTTTCCAGGAGAATTGCAGGGATGCCCAGAGAATTTTTCAGTAGCGAAATGAATACAGAAAATAGTAATTAAATGGCTTCAAGGGGTTTCAGTACTAGAAATAATCTCAGTCTACCAGAAAAATGCAACAGCCAATATTTTTTAGCCTTATTCACACCAAAAAAGAAACAAAACCAAAATGATAAAAAAACCAAACCAACAACATGCTTTATTGAGTCTTCCCTGTTACCTTGGTAAACATGGGTTTTCCATGCTGAGTGACCATGGTGCATTGATCACAGTCCACTGTGATGGATGAGTTGTGGTATGACTCTTTTGAGTGCTTGAGAATGTAATACAGGTCTGTTACACCTCCTTCAAAGACAGTGCTAAAATAACGAGGAATGAGGGTCCTTCCAATTGCTGTGAGGAAAATACAAAGCAGAATTCAGCAAATGTTCTAGGTTATAAAATCTCAAACCATTTGCTAACAGAACATGAATAATTTTAAGTGCAATGAAATAAAACTTTCATTTAACTAATATAATACATGTTCTCTGCTGTAGAAATGAAGTTGTGCCTGCTCCCATTGAGTTAAAGAAAAATGGCCTTCTCCATTCAGAGGGAGTGGGCTCATCTTACTTAGTTAGTCACTCTTGAAACCATCTACAAGGTTTTTTTGTCCCAAAGTAATTATTATACAGAAAGCTACATGGTGTCAATTATGATTGAGAGTTGGATATTACTCATAAATGTACAAATACAAGTGGTGAGCATTTGCAGAAATACACATCCAAAAAGGCAAAGCACTTTTATAAAGGGGGGCTGTATACCCATACATATTTTCCTGTGTGTGGGCATGTGTATATTTATATATAGCCACCCAGATACACACACACACTCTTGACTGAACAGGAGGGCTGTCCTGGGGACTGAAGAAGAACCAGAGAATGCAGTACGATACATGTTACACAATATATGACTACCCACAGGCCTATCTGATATCCCTCTTTAGACCAGAAGTATTTATGTCATAGAAATGCTGAGCAGATACCTGAACTAGCTTATATGCACCACTTAAATCCCAAACTATGGACTCAAGGTACCTAATTCTGCAATACTGACTTGGGCAAGACTCTCACTGAAGTCACACCACTCACTTCACCAGCAGTTTGAGGTAAGTGCTACATGGTCTAATTTCAATACACAGTAGTAATAGTGAGCTTCTGGGTGTATTTCAGATGCTTAAATTAGCAGAAGCACTGACATCGAAGGCAATTAAATTGCATGCAACTGATGTTTTCCATCTCCTTTTTATAGATATATTTTGATGCAACCACAAGTCTGGTATGTTTTGATGCAACTACAAGACAGAACACTTCAGTTTATAATAGACCAATACTTCCATACTGAATGACTCATTGCTTTGCATACATTAATCAATCCACAGTAATTCTGAGTGGTGGATACATTAAAATTGCCTCCATTTTACGATGGAAGTGACCTAACGTGTTTTGGAAGAAAGAGACAGAAAAGTCCCCACCAACAGGCAAGATCAGTGTTTATTAGTGCTTAACTCTTATCTGTCTGTTAGGACACTGGTGACTCATGCCTCTTTCATTTGCTGTATGCTTTTGAGAGTAGTTTCTAAAAAAATTATTTTCATAGGAATTTTGCCAGCATATGAACAAAGGCTCCTGACCTTAAAAATGTATTTGCAAGTGGGTGTTGTAAATTAAAATTATGGTGTTTTCACAGTAGTTCTGTGAAAACTGTTTCTGTGCATTGCAACGTGGAATATTGCCTGTGTAGTCATAATGCACATTATATAATTAAAATATATAAATATGGAAAAATAGGACTTAAACCTTTTCTTGTAATGTTAGAAATCAATATAGTCTGATGTAGAAAAGATACCACACCCTCTGGAAGTGTCTGACAATTCAATGAATACTATTCTATGACTCTTGCTCCTAAAAAACCCACCGACTCATCATGCATATAATAATGTTCTACAGGCTTTTAATTTAATTTAGAAAAACTGAAGTCCAGTGAATCAGCATAGGACTCAACTCAGGCCTTAACTCAGATTTTTCCACGTTGGTATGGTGCACAGTAAAACGTGAAATTTACCCATCAAGTTAATTTCTTGCTCCCCTAAGGCTAATTAGTGCAAATTAAATTTCCTGCAAATCATCCTAAGCAGTGAATGTGTGATATGAAAACCCAGCATTCCTACTGATTGTGATAAACCTCTATTAACGTGACTTATACAATGCATAAATATCTCAAATCTCTTTTAACTGTAGTGTGTAACTGTTCCCAAAGTAGCATGGAAAGACATGGAGCTGTTGGAGAGGGTCCAGAGAAGGGTCATGAAGATGATCAAAGGACTGGAGCACCTCTGCTATAAAGACAGGCTGAGAGAGTTGGGGCTGTTCAGCCTAGTGAAGAGAAGGCTTTGAGGACACCTTAGAGCACCTTCCAGTACCTGAAGGGGCTACAGGAAAGCTGAGGAGGGGCTTTTCATCAGAGAAAATAGTGATAGGACAAGGGGTAATGGATTAAACTGAAAGAGGGTAGATTTAGGTTAGACACTAGGAAGAAATTCTTCACCATGAGGGTAGTAAGGTGATGCAATAGGTTGCCTAGGGAGATTGTGGAAGCCCCCTTGCTGAAGGTGTTCAAGGCCAGGTTGGATGAGGCTTGTGCAGCCTGGTCTAGTGTGAGGTGACCCTGCTTATAGCAGGGAGGCTGGAACCTGATGATCTTTCCAACCTTAACCTTTCTTTAATTCTGTGGTCATATGGTGATCCTTTTTGCCTTGTATTCACAGCTACAACACATTAAAAAAGGCTAGAAAGACACGAAACACCTTATTCTCATTGTTTTTCCAAGCAAGCATTATCTATATTTGCCCCAGGGATATGCAACTGTGAACAACAAAGTAGGGGAGGAAGCCCCCTTGCTGAAGGTTTTCAAGGCCAGGTTGGATGAGGCTTGTGCAGCCTGGTCTAGTGTGAGGTGACCCTGCTTATAGCAGGGAGGCTGGAACCTGATGATCTTTCCAACCTTAACCTTTCTTTAATTCTGTGGTCATATGGTGATCCTTTTTGCCTTGTATTCACAGCTACAACACATTAAAAAAGGCTAGAAAGACACGAAACACCTTATTCTCATTGTTTTTCCAAGCAAGCATTATCTATATTTGCCCCAGGGATATGCAACTGTGAACAACAAAGTAGGGGACCAAAAGGACTAAAAGAAACAGAGGTGCATGGAAGGATATGCCCCATGGAACCTAATTTTCAATGACAGATATACTTGCAGACCCTGTCTCTCTGTAAAACTGAAAATAGCATAAATGATTATAGTTAATATTCACCTCCAGAAGAAACATTCATGGAAACCCATATTAATAAGCAGACTTATCCTTGTCACCATATTGTCTTGCTACAGAAGACTGAAGTGGTTTCAAGATTTTGCTTCTCTTCCCAAAGTACTCAATGGCTTAAAAGGATCATTTAATTTCTAGGATAAACATGAAATTCTCCACAGTGGTAACAAAGCTTATTTGTGCAGGAGACAGTATTTCCAAGAACAACAAAAGGCTGTGGAACAGCTCTTATAAAGTCTAGGGATCATCACAAACTTTGTGCATTTTAAGCACAAAGGATTTTTCCTAGATTTTTTCTTCTCCAAAATATAATTGAGTGTATGAGCATTCCAGCACATACGTGTGCACACTCTCAGCTCTGCTGCATGCCTACATTCAATCCTTCCATAGGAATATGAACATGGCAAGTGTGCTTTTCTTTCCCTTCTTGCAGCAGACTGACACACTCCACCTGTGTCTGACACTGTACACCTCATGTACACCTCAAAAGAATCACAGCAACACCATGTGTCTTCTGCCAGAGACAGCTGAATGCTACTTCCTACAACTAATGTAAAGGCAGGACTGTGGGACAACTTGATACCTGTGGCCACTTCAGGATGTAGCTTAGCCATCTTTTCACCAGAAACGTGGCCTCACACCTTGCAGAGCACCGAGCAAGCCGTACTTTAGCTTGGTTTTGAGTTTGCAGTTCCCCAGGGGCAATCACAGACAGTAATGGCAAGTATAGTCTAAATAGGATATGGAGTGATAACTAACGGCACCAACTTCACACATACTTTCTCGGTGCCCCATCTACACAGCCAGGCTGCCCCAGCTCCTTGTCCCAGTCTCCCTCCCTCAGCAGTCTAAAGCCCTCCTGCTGGATTCCCCCCCACCCTCCCAAGATTCTCTCTTTACCCTTCTCTCCACTCTGCCTCCTCCTCATAGCAGTTTCTTTCTCCAAACAACTCCCAGCTCTCCTTCCTTTCTTTAGCGTCTCATCCAGCCAGGGAACAGGCAAAAGGACCTCTTTCCTCTGTGTTCCACACCCAGCCAAACATCATCTTGCTCCTCATGTTTTGCTCATTGACTTCCAACTCTCCCTTAATTAATAAGCCTCTATCTTGTCCTCTCAACTCCCAGTTATTCTTTCCTCTCCCACGTAACTGTCATCTTGTCCCGGTTTATTCCCTTCTCTTTCCTTTTCTTTTCTTTCTTCTTTCCTATTCCTTCATGTCGAGTTGCTTCCTTTGCATCCGCCAGGAATCCAGGAGATGAAAGAGCTTGCTGCTCTCGTGTGCAGCACTGGCTGAGCCTTTCCAGCAGGCTTTGCAGTGGAAATGTCCAGGAGTCCACACAGCCCTGAGCTGTAACATGTCTAGCTCCTCTTTGCAGTGGCATGCAGATAGCCCCATTGGAATCCTACAAGGAGCCTTATTATGTTATTGGGAAATTTAAAGCTTGCAAATTTTAGCTGTCAAACTCTAGTAAAGCCTGTTAAATTCAGTCAAATTTCCACAAAGAGGATAAAGGTGAACAACCCTACTCCACAGCATACAGATTCTTGGGCATTTAGAAAATAAAGCTGCAAGACTTTCGTAACATGGACAAAACACTATTTTTCCATTTGGGAGAAAGAAGAAATCCTTCGTGGCTTAAATAAAAAGAACTAGCTAAAAGCAAAAACAATTTCAGCTTTATTGGGTTAAGTTTGGCAAAATAATAAATAAGTAGAAAGAAGATCTTTAATTGGACTTATCAAAGATTATTAATGAGAGATGCTTTATGATCTGTCTGCAAGAATACATTGTAACAGGCATAACTGCAGATGCTGAGTGTCTGAGCCTAATACTTGGGCTTAGGAAAGCAGACATACCTGCATCTAAACAAATACTAACAGGCTCTTACAGTTACATTACCCAGGAAATATATTTATAGTGTGAAATGTGACACATTGCATTGTAAGATACTGGAAATACTAGAAGAAAAATTCATCCACCCCTCAGCATTCAGGCATTAATTCCAGATCACTGGAATGCTGCTTTAAATTAGCATTTTCTCCTGGGCAGCATCCTTCATCCCTAGCTGAGTATCTGAGTATCTATTCCCATGAGAAGCAGGCACTGCCCCTTAACGTTTGCTTCATTTGTGCTAGCAAATCCCCAGGTAGCAGAGCAAACTGACAGATCAGCTGTATTTAGCAACAGGTAATAGTTATTTATATGAAAATGGCTATTAGGAAGGCATATCTAAAGTGACTCTTTTGCACAAAATACAATGCTGTCACCTGCTGGAATGACGTCCCTTGAGCCTACCCAGTGGTAACAACACCAGCTTGGGTACATGTGGTTCTGTATGTCAGAGATGTAAACACAGTTTTAGAACTGAAGTAGGACGAACAGATTTGTGACACATGCCTCAATACAACCGGTCCAGAAATCAATTAATCCAACCCATTAACATAGGCAAGAAGCTTTATAGGTCAGTAAAAATTATATTACGTATAATTTCTTACGTATCATTCCTGGGGAATTCTAAGGAAAAGAATGTAACCATCTGATACATAAAAATGGCCCAAGGCCTGCTTCTTGGGCAAGAAGGCACTTAGGTCACACTCCTGCTTTTTTTCCTGGGCATGCAACCGTAATGAATGTCATCCAGATCCTAGCAGTCATTATATTCATGCTGCCCTTTCATTTATTTCCTCTTTTCAATATGTTTGACTGAGTGTAAAATATTTTATTTCCTCAGGAATATGTTTAAGTATAAAATTATTTTTCCATCCCAAATTGAGCCAAAAAGTCCAACAATGTTTAGGTGGGAATGGCCATAATTTCTGAAGTTCAGGGGTTTTGCAAGCCTCAGACTAGCTATGGGCAGAAAGTCAGTTAAAAAAATTGTTTATAATATAATTGTGGTACCACCACACACCATGTGGTGGTGATGGTACTGTTGTGTTTGAGTTTCTTTTCCAAGGAAGATTTGAGTAAAATAGAAAGTAAACATGTTTTTCTAGTTCACAGGAAACTGGTATTGTTTGTGAGCTAGGAACAGAAGAACACTTCCTCCCTTTGTCTCAAAGATAGGCTGTCAAAATCTCAATGCCCTCTCTACAGAATGAAGGTTTATGGCCTCTTTGCCAAAACAGGGCTTGATAGCAAATCCCTCCTTGGTCACTGAACTGCTCATGTGTTGTCTTTACAAGTAGAAGCTCTCAGGGGCATGTACATATACACCATGTAAGATAACTGCCAAGTTGGTACAGAAGTGAAACAGTAGAAGTGTTATTCAGTGATATAAAAATACTGGTTTTATGGCTTCCAGGCCAGTTTTTGCAGCTCTGAATCCTGTCAAGTCCTATGTCTTCAATTAGAGCTATGATATAAAAAAAGTAATAAAACAGACACAAATATAATAAACCAACAAAATATAAAAAGCCTTTAAAAGTTCCACAGAATCAGCAACAAGATTTAAAAAAACCCATCCTTTTCCTATAACTTAAAGAAGCTCTGTCTGGAAGCTCTGATCTAGCCTGCAGCTGATTAGCTTACCAAGATGCTATAGGTGGGTTGAATAACTCCACTGGCTGGGGCTGTGAGATTTTTTTACTCCTGACACAACATGTTGAGCTGGTAGACCATGAAAGCCTCTTGCTTGAGATTATCACAGTTGATCCTCAGTAATAAATGGAGATGCTACAAGTATCTCTCATTCAGACAGATAGAAGGACTTGGGAAGCCAGGAGATGACTTCCTGTTGATTGCAAATGAGCTTTCCTAAGCATCACAGAAGAAAGTCTGAGCTTTCTGTTAATTGTTAATTGACATCTCTCAGCACAGCTAATTGACATCTGTGTGGGCCAGAGCTTGGCATGTTCATTTATATCTGTTTTTGTAACTGAAAACGTATGGTTTTGTAACTGAAAGAAACAAACCAATACACATCAAGCAAAGCTTCATGAAGTTACACAGTGCTGCCTGTATTCCTATATGCCCAAATTTTCCCAGTAAAATAGCACATCAGGTGTTTTCCTTCCCAAATACTGTCCATCTGGCTGGGACTTGGAGGGAGGGATCCCTCCATGAAGATGGACAACACTAAATCTCCAATTTTTGGTTCTGTGACCTGCTCGAGAGCTGCAAGGCAGGCTGCTTGTGGGAATGCCTCTCCACCTTTCTAAGACCTTATCTGGTGATTTGATTCAAATACAGCACAGAACTTGTAAATTCCCAGAGAAAAAAACTACCGTCAGATTTGACAGTATGGCATGAAAGGCAGTCTAGTAAGTCCAAATTCTGTCTCAGCAATATGAGGGCAATGGAGATTAAACCACTCATATGTTTTAAAGGCAGAATCTGGCACCCACAGACCTATCCTTTTTTCCCCTTATCTAGTGGGTAAGATTGGGTTCCTATCATTTAGACTACTTTTAGAATGAAAACTGTAATACACGATTCATTTTCACTTATAGGATTTTAGTTATGTATACAAATTAGATATTAAGTAAAATTAAATGTATCACAAAATCACAGAATCTTAGGGGTTGGAAGGGACCTTGAAACATCATCTAGTCCAACCCCTCTGACAGAGCAGGATTCCTTATAATAGGTCACAAAGGAACATATCCTGGCAGGTTCTGAATGTCTCCAGAGGAGACTCCACAATTTCTCTGGGCAGCCTGTTCTAGTGCTCTGTCACTCTCACAGTGAAAAAGGTTTTCCTCATGTTTATGTGGAACCTCCCGTGCTCCAACTTCCACCAGTTGCCCCTTGTCCTATCACTGGACACCACGGGGAAGAGCCTGGCTCTGTCCTCTTGACACTCACCCTTAACATATTTGTAAACATTGATGAGGTTGCCCCTTAGCCTCCTCTTCTCCAAGCTAAAGAGACCCAGCTCCCTCAGCCTTTCCTCACAAGGGAGATGTTCCACTCCCTTAATAATCTTTGTGGCTCTGCGCTGGACTCTTTCAAGCAGTTCCCTGTTCCTCTTGAACTGAGGGGCCCAGAACTGGACACAATATTCCAGATGTTGTTCTTCCCCAGATGCAAGACTCTACACTTGCCCTTGCTGTATTTCATTAATTTCTCCCTGCCCAACTCTCCAGCCTGTCCAGGTCTCGTTGAATGGCAGCACAGCCTTCAGGTGTGTCAGCCACTCCTCCAAGTTTAGTGCCATCAGCAAACTTGCTGACAATGCACTCTGTTCCTTCATCTAGGTCATTAAAATCTAGTACAACAGTAGCAATAATAATAATACGCTACAGTCTAATAGTATTACCAATCATATACCACATTGTATTCAAACATTCAGGAAACACCTACATAAATCCACATTACAGATTTTAAATTCCATTAAGTTCAGAAGCCAGTGGAAGTACTACCTCCATATTGCTAATAAAGCATAGCTTTTGAGGAGTAAAGTTGGCCGTATATACATTCTTCCCATGTTCTTACAATTTTGTTTTTATCTTTCCTGATCTAGGTGACTCTGCTCTGGCAGGGGGGGTTGGACTAGATGATCTTTCGAGGTCCCTTCCAACCCCTACGATTCTATGATTCTATGAAATTGGGGAAATCTAAGGTTTCCAATAATTTTTCCTTTGTTCTCAATCTTGTGACAATTCTGCAAAATGGGATGAGTAACATGGATTCGGCGCTGTGCCTATGTGACCTGAGTGCTTCCCACATCCAGAACCTAATGTTTTGAGGTGTTGTGCTTGTTTGTTTGGATTATTTTGATCCATGACACTTCCATGGTATATGCAATATCTTATTTATTTTATGTCACTGATAATGGCTACAGTCAAAAGCAAAAACCCCAAATACTAAAGCTTCTGAAACTGTAAATGTCTAGGTTTCCCTCTCCAGTTCCTTCTGTGTAGTTAAAACATTGTGTTTGACCCTGCCTTTTCTCCAATAATTATTTTCTAGCAAGATTTTACCCTGGTGAGGATTTGCCTGTATAATTTTGATTCAGTTGACAGTGTATTTTCCTTTCTTAAAAGTCTATAACTAGCACTTCAATCCTCTAAAACACACTTCATGACAATGAGACCTCAGCTTAACTACCCACAACTTATGACCCTTATTCTCATAGGCACATAATCTGCCTATCCATCATCTCTCTGAAGAGAGACAATTATTTTACTATAATTAATTTTGGCAAAAACAGTCAGTAAACAACTCTAAAAAGCTCTGTGTGTCTCTGTACAAAGCTAAACTGCATCAGCACAGGTTTTCATTAAGGCTTGGCCAGCCTACCTATTAGAGTGAAATCTCTTCCCAACACTTTCCTTATTATACTGTCAGCACACAACCAGTGTATTTAGAGAACGGCTCACTACAAATTCAGGGTCTTCAGATCTAGAGTATTTCAGCCTTAGTCTAGGACAGTGTGGCTCAGGGGATGAGGAGAACAAGCGGCAGAGTCCAAGATCCCTTTTACAGGATGGCAGCTGTGCTTGGAGGGCTTCCCTGGGGATCGTCTGCCCCACTCAGAGCAGGGTTGCCCATGGTAGATTGCCAAGGACTGGTTCCTGTCTGTTTTTTAATATCTCCAAGGATGAAGCCTTTACAACCTCTCTGGGTAACCTGTGTCACTGCTTGACCACCCTTTGAGGAAAATGCTTTTTATTCTGTTTAAATGGAATTTTCTGTGTTTCACTTTGTGCCTAGCACCTCTTGTGTTCACTGAGAAGAGTCCGGCTCTGACTTTACTGTCTCCATTTTATACTTACAAACATTGATTACTTGCCCCTCCTCTAGACTGCACAGTCTCAGCTCTCCCAGCCTCTCCTTGTATGGCAGATCTTCCAAGCCTTGAATCATATTCATAGCTCTTCTCTGGGCTTGTTACAGGACAACCATGTCTTTCATCTAAACAGTGAGACCAAACTGAACATCCCACTCCAGACGTCTCTCACCAGCACCGAGAGAAGGATCACCTCCCTCAAACTCTCCCCAGTTCAGCTCAGGAGGCTGTTGACTTCCTTGCTGCAAGGGCACATTGTTGGCTCACCATCAGATCAAACTCTCAGCTCCTCTCCTGCAGGTCTCATAACCAGCATTTCAAATTCAAGCATAAATAGCAGACCACCAGTCCTGCACAGTTCTGTATGAGCTTCAAACTTTAAGTTTCTGCTCTGTATCCAGTGACAACACTTTAAGAACTCAGGGACTCTGCTAACTGACCATAAAATGAAAACTCTGAGTCCATACGGTTTGTTGTTTAAACAACAGAATTAGGTTTCAAGTAGCACAAAGCAGGCCAGACCCTTACCCCATATTGAAAAATTCAGGATTTCTCATGCCAGGCAATATTTCTGAAGAAGCCTGTGGTTTGGCTGACTTTTTAGCTTAAAGGGGAGAAGTGTTTGAGGAGGTTACCTGTATTCTTCCACAGAAAAAAGACATACCTTAGATGAGAAAACTAGTTTAACCGTAAAACTCCCACATCATAAATCAAAGCCATCACTCCCCATCAAAGATCTATACATAAATATTTTAATGAAGAGAGTATTATATTTGCATAAAAAAATCTGCACTCTAAATGTGCACAGAGCTAGAACAAATTGTTTTCCTGGTTGCAGTATACAGCCACTCACACTTTTGTCTTCTGTTTGAAGAAAGAGTATTTCAGCTAACTTTGTTCAACAGCTGCAAAGAACAGAGTTTTAAAGGCAAGCCAAAGAGGTTATTCACAGCTGTATGACAAACCCCTGTCAAAACATAACAAACCACGACCAAACTCAAGCAGAAAAATGACAAAATATAAGACCGTAAAAGTGATGGAAATTGTGCAGGACAGGCATTTTAGATGAACAAATGCAATCTGTACCAGCATAAAGGATCAGCACAGCACAGAAAAGGATACCCAGAAAACTTGTCTCAAGAATTAAAGGCAAAAACATAAAATTCAAATGACAGGACACCAAAAGGATCAGACAAAAACCAGGCAAACCATCCAGTTGTATTAAATCAAGGACACCTCTGACCCCTGACTTCATCTGACCTTGCAGAATGCTAAACAGGGCATGGAACAAAAAACATGTAAGAGCACTATGATTTTGCACAAAAGAAAAATGATATTAGATAAAGTCATCTTTGCCATACCCTCAAATACTGCCACAACCCTTTTATGCACATACCTAAGCTGGTCTGGGGCAGAACCCAGACAGAGAGCTTGAAACTGAAGCTTAGTTGCTGCAGAAAAACAAGTGTTCACCTTTCTGGGGTGTGTTAACTGACCAACACACACATTTCACAGCAATTGACTGGATAAATCTCTTGTTGATTTGAATCCAAACAATTCCACAAAATAAAGCAAGTCACTGGAACCACACCAGTTACCACCTGCAGAGATTTTGGCCACTATACTGGGGATCTTCCATCCCCTGCCAATTGTATAAATATTCAAGGTGTTGCTACCAAAGCATGTAAGAAGACTTGTTGTGCTATGCTTGCTGGTACAAAGTTATTCTGGAGATAGAAGCCTACAAATGCAATTTTACCAGTTTCTGATCTCCACTCATTCCTCTCAAGCATGTTGAGATGGTAAGCAGAGGCAGAAAAAAAAAAGATCTTACGTGTGTTCTAGAAATACTATTAGACATTTACAGTGTATATGAGTGACAAAGTACTGATCTGAATAAAGCTAAGGTCCCTTTCACCTTCAGAAACATTAAAAGAGAAATTCTGAGTGACTGAGACAAGGTGTAATGTGTAAGACCTGTTTTCACTTCTAAAGCTCCTGATTTACATCTTGGCAAAATCAGTGGCAACACACACCTTTCAACAGCTGCAACTCTGATAAATCCTATTTTTCTTTCCATCCAGTTTGAATCTGCCTCTCACCACCACCACCAAGGCCTGACAAGAAGCCTGAGGACAAGCACAGGCTGCTGAGACCTCACAGGGCTCAGCTCAGGCAGGATGTACCTTTCTTGGATGTTTTCTGCAGATCTCTACAAGCTTCCTTCTGCTGAAAGCTACAAACAGTACTTACGGCAGCCAGTTTAAGTCAGTTACAGTTACTCATTCACCATGGTTAGTGCAGTGTAAGCATAGCTATGAGTGTGTCCATAAAACATATTGTAGGCAGACACCAACTTGCTCTGCTGACACTCTTAAGTAACCCAACAGCTACACATTTGTATAGTGTGGCATCCTGTCTGAGCAGGCAAACCTTGTGAACAGGCAGGGTATGTTTGTTTGGGCTCCAGCCAGAGGGAAATGGCCACAGAGTATCTGGTCAGCTCAGCATATTGGCAGAACGGCCTCAGGTAGACATTTGCTATCTAGGCATAGATGACCTCCTCGGCACTGGAAGACTTTTTTTCATGGCAAGACGGAAGCCCACAGGTAGGCAAAGTGAAGGCCAGAGATAGTTCCTTCCCTGAACACAGGACTTCTTGCTCAAGCACTGTCAGTCAAGCATCACAGCACGGTCCACATTCAGGTGAAAAATATCAGAGGTGAAATGCGTTGATAAGTGCATCAAAGGGGACATAACATAGTAGGGATTGTGTCTGGAGAACTGGTGGGAGGTGAGGGGTTACAGTGATAAAGATAAAAGATACACACAGCATTCTCAAAATCCTCAAGCTGCATTGAGCACGTGTAGATTGATAACCAGCATGATTTTTCTGGTAATTTAATGCTGTTGATGTCTGAACAATATCTCACCAGTGGATAGTATCAGTTGTCGGTTATATACATGTTTTATAACAACTAGAACACTCTTTTTCAAAAAGCTGTTGGTGGTTGGCTTTGATTTCTTTTTTTGCGCAGCAAAGTCTGCTTTCCCACTCTCTTTCTCTTTCTCTCTTTCAAGCTCATGGAAGCTAACTGCAGAGAAAGTAAAAAGGTTCGACACACTAGAGAAAATGATTAGGAAAATACTCTACCATTTTAAAATGTTTTGTTGGGTTTAAAAGTGCAGCTTGTTTATTACCCTTAAAATGAAGGCAAGGGCTCCTGTGTTCAGCTATACAAATCAGATGTCTGACAAAATAACATTACATAATAAATAATCACTTTTAGAAAAAAGGAAGCAATGTAACAGGTTTATAAGCCTTGGTCAGAACATGTTACATGTAGTTTTAAATAAAATCTTATGCAGCAAGGATGCTCTTAACGTGAAAGAGGTAACATCAGTAATAAGCACTGTAACAAATCTGTGCTGAGGTTGAAATAGTCTCTTCTTATGTTTTCTTTCCTTTTAGCTATATGATACATTTTTTCCCCCACATTTCACAGAGAGTCATTACACCATCTTCTTGATATATTTTTGCTACAGCAACTCACTGTGATTTCTGGAACTACTACAGGTAAAGTACAGTTCCTGGGACAATGCTGAACTGCCACTGTCAAGACAGTTTCAGTGACTCCCTGAACATAAAACAACAGCCATCACAGGACCAACTCAAATGCTCAGGCTGACCAACATCTGTGCCTGACAAAAGCCAAGCAAAAAAAAAAAAAAAAGGGAGGGGGGGTGGGGGTGAGAACGCCATGTGTGACAGGATCCTTGCCCCGGTCCATCACACCTGCTTCCAAATAAATAAATAACTTTGCAGGTATGAAGCTACAAAGGTGAGGGTTGCATTCAATTACACATGGAAGTCATAGCTATTAACAGCGAAGTACAATGAGATCTCAGGGAACACCATGCTCCAAAAACCTAACAACTCCTAAATTAATTATGAAAAATATATACAAACTTTTTGATCCAAGATTGGAAACATATAAAATAATTTCTCTTGGAACATATTTTCTCACAAAACTGAAGACATTCAAGGTGGGAAGCTCTTCTTGAAAGGTTTAGGAATAAAGTTCAATGCTGCAAATAAACATCCCTGTTGACCTCAGGGAGAATGATCCAGATCAAAAACTCAGTGTTCTGATACTGTAACATGAATATGACTATCTAATTTGACAAATTAAATCTATTTTTTTCAAATTTACCAAAGCTGAAAAATGTACAGAAATCACCTAACATGGGAAAACCAATTTAATTTGGTATCTTTCACATACTTTATGGTCAAACAGGACTCTGAATTTAAGAAAAAGAGACATGCAAATATGGTAAACATGCAAATATGTGCTTTATACATAACACCTTGAAATACCTCCCTGGCTTTCAAATCATTTGTACATATTTTCACTGCAGCATTAAAACTCAGCTCATAATCTAGAAACAAATCTCTGTGGTGATTGGTGCAGTGAATAGTTAGCTGACTTATTTGTTTACAAAGCCTAATGACATATAATAGTACATTTGGTAGGAACCAATTCCTACTTTTGTTGTAAGATAAGTTGAAAAGCTGCTGGAATAACATTCAGAAAATGCCAGCCCAAAATTGTTACATTGTGAGATTCCACTACATAGAATAGTAATAAAAAGTAACACTGCTGCAAAGACATCTCTTCAACCGTAACCACAGTAAAATCTCTCTGCTTGAAGTTAGTCTTTCTTCACTACACTCAGACATTAATATTTTCAAATTATTTTTCCCCTAGTTAATCCTGATCTTACTTCAGACATTATTCAAGGATAAATCCTGGTGCCTCATGGATCTCCATGTAAACAGCAGGA
>NW_009954194.1:871112-908724 GCF_000747805.2 Chaetura pelagica | reverse complement strand
AATTCGGCTTGCATAACGGTAAAAAGACTTGAAGGATACAATTTTAATTTTTGCTAACTTAGTCATCTAAGAGGTAAGGGCAGAGGAGGAGCGTCATACTTTGAGGCAGAACAGGTACCCCCTTTGTTTCACTTCCCTGTGTGTCCGGATCATCTCAAAAAAGCACATTGTGCTCAACTTGAAAGCTTCAGAAAACACGGGCTTCTCTCTGCAACTATTCACTAATACTGAATTCTGTGTAAATTTTTTTTTCAGCAAAATTGTGGATTAATTCAAAATCATCACTTTGCTACAAAAAAATAGAAAAAGATGAAAAATTGCTCGTGGTGAGGCATAAGGAAGGCAATTTAGACAAATAAGAGCCGTTCCAAGACTTCTGGACAAACTTTGGACTGAACATGATATTTACAATTTTTTATGGATCAGCACTCTTATATTTTATACAGTACTTCATCCACATCCTCCTGTTCTAGAATCAGCACAGCTAGAGATATAAATTAGAAGGTTATTCTTGCATACCTCATATCTGGTTAGAGTTAGGAAGTGCTAAAAAATTGTTTTAGAGCGTTTATTCTCATTGGCTTTTGGGACTGAAATTCCTGTTGATTTCTTACTTTACAAGTACCTCAGAGGCAAGCGTGTTTTAAAAATGGATGGCAGCTTTCTTTGCCATTGGAAAAGAGTGAAATTACTTTGATGGTCTGAGATTTGGCTTGGAACCTATTTTAAATAACTCATTAAATATTTGAACATATTCAAGTTAATACAAAAAATTTACTGCAACCAATGTGATACTGAAGACTCCCCATCCCAGCCTTCATAACCAGTAGGTGCCCACACTGAGTGCACAATGTACCACAATGCCTGTCATACAACTGCAGAAAATACCCATAGTGTGGTTGGTTTTGCCACACTGTGCAATTGAGTCTCACCATGTACCACAGATGAAGCTTGTATCAGTATATAGGGACCTATATTTATGAAGGAAGAATATATTGAATCTTTCCTGAACTATGTTCTTTGTGTCTACATAAGGTGCCCACTCCAGGAGCAACAAACACTTAGCAAAGTGATTCTAAATTTCTTCAGGCTAGTCCTCTATGCCTACACACTCACACAATATCCTACTGGGGTGGAGCTGGAGCTTCCAACCATA
Source organism: Chaetura pelagica (assembly GCF_000747805.2). Classification (NCBI taxonomy): domain Eukaryota; kingdom Metazoa; phylum Chordata; class Aves; order Apodiformes; family Apodidae; genus Chaetura; species Chaetura pelagica. Next base: position 907,568 of record NW_009954194.1, on the reverse strand, counting down.
CGCACACTGTGTTGGCAAAGCAGCAAGAATTTGACTTCCCGGAGCTATTCCCATGAGGTGGTGTGCAGTGTAGTCACAACCAGTGGCTCTGAGTGACATTTCTCACCTTTTAATTTCTCCTAAAATCCACCACTTCTGAGGCAGATGGCAGGCTACACCCCCAAAGAGGCAACTTCACAGGAAGCCTTTGCTCTGCGTGGGGTTGCTGTGTAGGGGAGCTGAACTTCTCTGCTCCTCTTCTGTTATTTCCACCTGCTTTCCCCCCCCAAGTTTCATCACTTGTATGTCATCCCATTCACATTTTACTCTCCCATGTTGTAAGCTGTCTGCTCCATTCAGTGTCCTTCAAATGGGTACTCACATGGAAGTGACTCACAAGAAGGTCACCCAAAGCCTTTCCACTGAGGAACTTGTGCTTGCCACTTGTTTGTTAAGTTATCAGTACTCCTTATGTTCTGAATAGTGATAAATGCACCCAAAACTGCAGAATCTCAAGAAAGGTGATGGGAATGGTTGAATTTCAGAACACAGGTTTTCATGCAAGTGTGAGAAGATTTCAGAGCAAATGGTAGTACTAAAAAAACAACATTTTTGTTTACTGCATCAGAGCTACAAGTTGCACTTGAGGAATGACATTCTTAACAGTGTCAAGTATGAGTGGTGTTTACTTTATAAGGAGCAAATTTTAGCCCAAATGCCATCAGGAACCAAGAAAAATCCTTAGTTTTTTTCAGAGAAACTTACATGTTTACACTCCAGTATAACAGAAAAAAAACAACAAATGAATATCTATGTTGTGGGTGTCTTGCCTGTTTTCACAGTGATTTCAGAAGTTAAGAATATTTTGGAATATTCTATAGTGATTTATTTGAAATACCTAACCTTTATGTAACTAGATGACTGCTCTGGAATCATAAACTCCTTCCCATATGCCATACTCACTGTACCAACCATGGTACATTGGGTCGACACATCTTACGCAAATGTAGCAGTGCTCAGTGCCAAGTCTGCAAAATAGTCCCCAGAGGGTGGCTGTCAATGGATGTTTCTGAATAAGCACAGTGAGACAACAATTATGGATGTTTCTTGCAACTACCTATCCAGCTATGAATCAATGCTTTAACAGGAATTACTATGTTGCCTTTATTAACTGTGATACTAAGCAGGAGTCTTGCTGAAACATGGAATAAAACCTGTGCCACTGGCAACATTAGGTACGCTGAAGGAAAGACTCACTGACCACTTGCATGTCTGCTAAACACAGAAATACACTACTGCAGGATGAATGATCCATACTATTGATACCACACTGGTGTCATAGAATCATAGAATCTTAGGGGCTGGAAGGGACCTCGAGAGATCATCTAGTCCAACCCCCCTGCCAGAGCAGGGTCACCTAGAGTACATCACACAGGAACTCATCCAGGTGGGTTTTGAATGTCTCCAGTGAGGGAGACTCCACAACCTCCCTGGGCAGTCTGTTCCAGTGCTCTGTCACTCTCACAGTAAAAAAATTTTTTCGGATATTCACCTTGAACTTCCTATGCTCCAATTTACACCCATTACCCCTTGTCCTATCACTGGTCATCACTGAGAAAAGCCTAACTCCGTCCCCCTGATACTCACCTCTTACATATTTGTAAACATTGATGAGGTCACCCCTCAGTCTCCTTTTCTCCAAGCTAAAGAGACCCAGCTCCCTCAGCCTTTCCTCATAAGGGAGATGTTCCACTCCCTTAATCATCTTCGTAGCTCTGCGCTGGACTCTTTCAAGCAGTTCCCTGTCCTTCTTGAACTGAGGGGCCCAGAACTGGACACAATACTCCAGATGTGGCCTCACCAATGCAGAATAGAGGGGAAATAATGGAAAATTACACTGGTTTTCTTTTTTGTCTTTTTCACTATTTTTTTCTCAATGCATCAATGAGATTATTAATATGAATCTTCTCTTGTCTGAAATGTAGTGCCCTAAAATATATATATAAACTGATGCCAATGTCTCTGCTACAGAGCTGAAGGATCCCAGTGGGCTTCCTTTATAAGATTATTCCAGGATGGGTAAAGTGTTGCAATATTCAGCAACCTCAACATCATTAAAGGAGTTATTCCTTACTGTCCTTCCTATGCAGCACCTTTTCAAGCAGAAACTTGGATGTTTCCTCCAATACATAATTTTTGAGTATCCCACTGATCCTGCTTGTTCTTGGAAAACACCCTGATGATCTGCAGAAATGAATCTCATGTTGCAGCACTGCTGTTTTTCATGGCATAACAACCTGTGCTACAAAGTGGTATGTTAATGTTGTTCACTGTAGACCACAGTTCTACTTCCTGACTCCTCTGCATGGTTACAAGAGACATTTACTTCATATGTGATTTTGCTGGTAAAGTTCAGATTCTCATTATCTGAAAAAGTTTCAGAAATGGAAGCTCATTTTAAGAGCAAATCTCTACATGATCTGGCACTAAATTACTGTCATGGAAGACACTGATTAGCAAGGGATGATTCTCTTCCAGAGTTGCAAGATATATTTTGGAAATAGGAAACAGACCATTGTGCTTATTTTCTTCTGCTTTTGACCTATGCAAGGCAGGATTTCTCCTCAGCATCCCTGGGGAAAGTCAACAGCAGTTCAGTCTTTGCTAAGATACAGAAGGCACCCTCCCCTTGAGTAGAACTTTCCTATAACTCTTTACAATTTAGGCTGACTATATGCAATACCATTTGTTGCTGCAATGCTCTGTCAATTAGAACATGCAAATTATGAAATAAAATATGCAAACCATATGCAAATCACACTTATTTTTAAAAACCTTGCCTAAAGAGGGGGATGTAGCTGTCACTTTGAACAATAGCAAACACCTAATAGCAAACGCCTACATGTAAAACTACTAAAAAGACACAGTAGTGGTGCAGTGCTGGAGCACATCTGAACCCACACGCTCTTTCAAGACACAAAGTAAGTTTATTGGTTTTTTTCCTGGTGTTTGTTCATGGCATATCACATACATATACCTACTAGCAAATGCTTTAAAACAGCATAGCTGGAAATACTGCAACAGATAAACTTGCAGAGAACAACTTTTACTCTGAATATGTGAGCATATAATGCTCTGTGAGAGAGATGCTAAGTACTTAAAAACCCTTCTACCATGAATAAAAAGGAAAGACCTGGCACACATTCTTGTATCACTGCTTTTCCAAGAGAAGCTAAGCCCTAAAATGGAATCACAAGCTCATGATGAGGCCTAAAGTCTTCCTTAATTTATTGAGAGCAAATTTCAAAGCCTTTCCCATGTCTTCCATAATGTCCTATGCTGCCCAGTAAACTGGGGGCAACTATTTCATCAAGAAGCAATTAATTATTTTCACTCATGTCATAAAGATGAGCACTGAACATGTGCAAAATTGAAACAGAAAGCTTTCTGCAAATACTTGCACTGAAAATACTGCTCTTACAGCCTAGTTCCAAATCTCCACACAATCTGATAGAAGTATAATTGTAGGACATTAAATATTACTGAAATATCTACAGCAGCAACATTCCAAGAACAGCCACAGTAAATAAGTATTATCCAGGTACAGCTTATCCCTTTTTACAAACATGCATGAAGCACGATGTCACAAAGGTATCATCATGAAAGGATTAAGGACAATTACTTCATGTGAGCAAAGGCCCCTGCTCACAAGCAGACTCACATTGTATGGTGAGCAGGAGCAATGCAAGATGTGACCAGCCTTACCTGCTTGCTGTCATCCTGCTGGGAGTTACAAGTCTATGGGGAGACATCATAAGGGCTCTCACGAAGGCTCCTACTCCAAAGGAGGGCTTGGTGGTGGTTGGAGCTGATTGGCATGTGGCAAAATCCCCCTCTGAGGCCACTGACCTCCAGAAGAAGAGCAACAGCAAGCAGCAAGAATGGTCACTTTTAAAATAACTACAGCTGTTTCCACATGTGACTGTGCTTCAACAGTGTGGTTTTCAACCATTTTTAAATTCTAATTTCAGCTAACCATTTTGTAGTAATTGATGGCTGAATAAGAAATTCCACTGCTGCCTATATGGCTGAACAAATTATACTCTGCTTGTAATACTTCCTTAACTCAGCCACTCACTATGGCTGAAATATTTGATTGCTAAATTGATTTTTCATTAATTTAATCTTCAAGGATTATTATTATTCTGAAGCTGGACCACACACAATAAAGATGGTCATTTTATTAGTCATATAGTCATAGGGAACATAGGGAAAAAGGTATGTGCCCTGGCTGATGAATCCTGGCTGATGTATAGTTTGTTGTTCCAATGCCAACTTGCAGACCACCATTACTTCATCACAGTTGGTCTGATAGAAGTGAAAGGAATCTGGGTCTCATTAGTCCTTTTAAAAAATATTGACCTTGAAAAGATGAAACTACTTGGAAAATATTATTAAATAGCTGTAATAATAAAAAATAATCCCAATACTGAAATTTAAATTAAGATAAGCTCTTTCTCATTTCAGGAGATATTTGTTATTAGGAAGACAGTGTGTCCTGAAAGTCCTTTGTGATAGTTTCACAGTAAATAAATGCTTTTAAAACCATGGAATATCATTACCATAAAACACATCCATGCAAGAAATACAGTCAATTAGCAAAAGGTCTTTAATACAAGAAACTTTACAAATACATGTCACTGAAACTACTCACACAACAAATGTGTGCATGAGAGCAAGAGGGAGACCTTAATGCTTTTTCAGTGAAAACTTGCTAGGAAGCAACTACATCTACTTCAGTGAATAAGACGTGGTCAGCAACATAAATTAGTGGTCAGTGCAAGCCATCTCAAAACTCCTCCTTGGTAATGTTTTCAAATTACCTTTTTTTTTTTTTTTTTTTTTTTTCTTTTTCTTTTTCTTTTTCTTTTTCTTGGCAGTCACCTTTTGCAGGTCTTAACTATCCCACCAAAAGCAAAGCAGCAGAATACTGCTCAACTCCTCACAGTCTAGAGAGGCCAATTTTATTTCTAAGGTTAACGTTCTCCCTTTTGGTGAAATTTCCCTTTCATTTCTGAGAGTAACCCAGGTCCAAAATATTTCAACATGATGCCCATCAAGTAATGAATTAATCAGATACACTGAAAATGCCTAAAGCCCTGGACTGACCTGAAACTAGTAATGTCTCAACTAGATTAGACCCACCAGGGACTGTCTTTAAATCTTTTAAAAAGGAATCAATGGAGGAAAAATGAGCTTGTGTGAAATTTTCTCTCCATATTACTGGTACATAAAAATAACAACAGCTTGTGGGATGAAGATGTGAAGAAGGGAAGTGTAGTAATACAAAAGACATAGATGGTTCTTGACATACATCCTTTTTGCTGCTTAGCAACATGTCAGTGTAGTGCTTTTTTTTTGGTTGTTTAAACTTTTTGCAAAAAAGGATGTTTAAACTGGAATAACTGTTTTTTTGCAGAACCTTATGCACAACCTTCTGCAAAGTCTGAAAAGGTAAAGCAGTGGATACCTTGCACTGAAGAGAGCCCAGAGGGTTCTGTAATTGCAATACTAAAATAGTTGTCAAACAAGACAAGTATTCTCCAATAATGTGAGCCAGGAAAACCCAAGATGCTTCCCTCTAAGAATTTTCTTCTACTTTCTTTTAAAACTCTTATAATTTTAAGTGCTTTATCAGACATACCACACCCCGCCCCCCTTTAAATCCATTACTGTAGGGGAGCAATGTGAAGAATCACTTCATGACTGGAGACATTCAAAACCCACCTGGATGCGTTCCTGTGTGATGTACTCTAGGTGACCCTGCTCTGGCAGGGGGGTTGGACTAGATGATCTTTTGAGGTCCCTTCCAGCCCCTAATATTCTATGATTCTATGATTGAAATTAGATAACCTAGACTTGCTTTGTTTGCCAGAGCTCCTTCCTTTTCTTGCACAGATTTTAATTTTTTTCCTAAATTCAGAAAATAATTTAGCCCATTACAAATGTTTTTAATATGAAAACTTTCTTGTATAATGAATTGTTACTGACAAGCATCTGAAGATGAACTTTTTAGATGCCCAGAACCTTCCTATTTACTATCCTGCTAGAAATTACGCACATTTGAATTTCTACAGGTGGAAATCATATTGCAAAGATTGTAAATATCCAAGAAGTTCCTTTTCAGTTCTGAGCCAAATTCAACCTAATTTTTGTAAAACTTACTAACACATTGTTCCAGTGAATTATTTGTGGTGGTGAAGATACGATAGACAGTGTTGACACAATATTATTTATATTTTTTAAGGTTTGCACTCATGTCAGCAAGGAAGACCAGAGTTTTACTAGAATTAAAGGCAGTTTATGTCCTGTTAGCAGCTCAGCATTTTTATTTACACCCATTTTGTGTTTCCTTTGCCAAAATTATGTATTGTAGCCTTAACATAAATTAGAAGAATTCCGTATTTTTTTTAAGAATACAAGACAACTTTTGTACAACTTAAAGTACCTCTAATAAATACATAAATCTTCTGAGTCTGAAGACTTTTGTTTTAGGTATGAATGAGGATACCCCTCAAGGAAAGGTTGCACCTTGCTGTTCAATATCAATCTAAGGATAAATAAACTAGCATAGACTAAGCAAGCTGTGTCACATACAATGCATGCATAGGTGATGAACAGCAAAGAACATAAGACCTCATAAATCTGCAGATTTAGTCCCCTACTGACTCGGCAAATCACATCAGAACCTTTTCCATGAGCTTAGTGAGCTGTCTTAAAACCAGTGCATTTCTTCCTCCACTGCTACTACAGAGTTAGATTCCATTGATCTGACAACTAGAAATGTTCTTTTAATTTCCAGCTGATAGTCTCCCATCTCCATTTGTTTCAGTGTTAAGTATCACTTTTGTCCCACGCTGTTATTTTCTCCCCTGAAGAACATGTGGACAGCAATCCAGTCTCCTCCCAAACTTGAATTACTGGACTAAACCAGCCACAACCCTTCACACTGTTGCATTGCCCAACATAAGCTTCTGTATCATTCTAATAATGCCTATAAACCTTCCTTGCTCCACTTGGATTTCATTTTTCATAAAAACAAGTGTCCAGTTTTTCAAAAGCGAGCTCTCCAGTGCTGCTACAGCACTAACATTTCCCTGCCTCTGCAGGAAATATCTCACTTGATACTTTCTAGGATCACATCACTTTCTTCACAGCTGTATCACGTCAGTGACTCATAGTTATTCAATGACTGATTGCTACACACAGGTCTTTTGCCTCCTCTGTCATTTTCAACTGAGCAGTCTGTAGCAAAAATTCTTTTTAGCAGCTCTTAAGTGCCATCCATGCTCCTAAATTTCATCTCATTTCTATTACTTGAGTCCTCAAGGTCAGAACATTTTCTCTGTGTAATATTCCGACCATCCTTTATATTAACGATGCCTCACAATATTTTGCTACCACCAAATTCCATTCCTTTACTTCTACATTTTGTGCCAACATCATTAATTACAGCATTAAGTAAGTCAAGTCCTCTAGATCCATGAAAAATTCTGCTGATACCTTCCTTCCAATGTAACATTTCTCTATTTAACATAACCAGTTGTCATCCCTTTTTTATTCAGCTCCATTCTGTTCTGCAGTACCACTACTAACATCCATCTTGTTGAACTGTACTAATAATATCCCATGTGTGATCCTGTATCAAATGCTGAACTCCAAATAATACCAGATGTGCCACATTTCCTGTGTGGAGGTATCAATGTAGTTTGGGATAATAACTTTGACAAATCTATGTTGCTTTTATTCAAATGTTCTAGTATTTTTGTTGCTTAAAACTGATTTAAAGGTTGTACAAAATGAGATGGTAGTAAATTACCTCTTAAGAAAATTGCCATTCAAGAAATTCTATTTCAGAGCAACCCATGAAATAAAGTCGACTTACATGCAAGAAATTACCTAAGGAATTAAAAAATCAGCTAATAACCAGCAGTGATGCAAATTGGTTGTAAGAAATAGGATAACTTATCATGTGTATTTGGTATAAAACCTTAGAATAAAATGTGTTGCAAGAAATACACATTCTTATATGACTTTGTGTTTTAAACATAACTGTCTTCTTATATCTATTAACAAACTAATCATTCATGCATCTTCACAATGCAGGGGAAAAAGTGGAAAAGCACAGATGTGTTAGAACGTATCCAGCTTCTCAGAGAAGATGGAGCATAGCAAGTAAAAGCTGATATAAGTGCTAGGCAGTAAAATAAAAAATGACAAATAGATTAATTTCTGTTCTTCAAACAGATACTGCATTTTCCAGGCTGGTTAAAGACTTGATTAGAGACTGATCAGCATTGTTCTCTAGCAGGGTTACTGAGATTGCTATTGCTAGGAAGTCAACATCATTGGAAGATCTGAAGCTGTGAGCCTAAATTCAGTAGTTAATATGTGGCCATGGAAAGACTTTTGGAAGATGTTCTGTGCCACTGGAGCCACTTTTCCTGGAGCTTTTTAAACCTTTACTGGGCAACTGTACTCAACAAGGAGGCAACCACTATGAATTGATAACAAGGATGTTTCTGCTGAGCATGTAACTAAATTAACATGCCTATCTGCAACTGAAAGAAATGTCTGGCCAGGCTGTAACACTGCAGCTTGCCTGAGCTTTAAACATCGCATTGAAAGAACCCACACACAGCAAATGTGGCAATGTGCTGTCTAATCTGAAGGAATGCTCTGAATGAAAGACTGCCCAAGCCCAGCCCAGAGGCCAGCTGTGCCTCCTGGGATTGCCTTGCTGCCTTCTCCTGCATTTGGGAGCTCCGTGGCCTGTCTGCCACATGCTGGGTGTGCCCATGCCTTGAATGACATGATGGAGGCTGCTTACATGTTCCATTGTGGCTCAGGACACATACATGACAGGTGTGAGTCTGCCATATGGTTGATTCCTGCGTTACCTGGACCACAGGACAACCGTATCTGTAGTTAGAAAATAGGACGGAAGGCCACCAAAGGGCTACTCCACCCAAAAGGTTGGAAATATTGACAGGAATATGTCAAATGTATCACCACTAGCTATGCCAGTTCCCTCCAGAATAACACATCTAGGTCAGTTCTGCAGTCTTAGCTCCAAATCGCTACAAGATTTGGGCTTAGGATGTTTAAGACTGTTTAAAGCTCAGGAGTGATGACCCTTTTCCTCTGGTGCAATGTCACTCTTTATCACATGAATAAAGTTAGTGTCTGCAGCAGCTTCCTTCTGTCCTTAGGCAAGACTGAGACACACATCTCCAGGCTTGAAGAGCAGGTTTTGAATGTATTTCCTTCACCCTGGACTTTGTCACTGTAAACCTGTAACGTAAAATGTTTCTACAATTTACCTATTACCTACTCATGACATTGACTAGGTTCCTACATCATCATCACATGAAATTTAATCTTATTTCTCAGAATTATTACAGAACATTAAGAAATGTTGCTGCCTCCTCAGAGATTAATTAGCTATAGAAATTAGTCAAGAACTTACTGGATACAAGGCAAAATAAAGAATTAACAGGATGAATGGCGGGAAAATAACCTAACCACACATTTTTTCCAAGAAGAAAATAATTAAGGAATTGATTACAGACAACAAGAGAAGCAAAAGAAAAAAAAAAATAATAAAAAAAATATATGGTCTGGTGAATGAATCAGATTATATTAATTAAAAGTTGAAAAGTCTTGTTTTCTGAACAAAGCTATCAGTGAGACTATCAGGCAGATTCCATTTTCCCCTACACTTTCTATATCAGAAGTCAAAGTCTTAAGGTCGAATGCCAAGTACATTGGTACAGAAAAGCTGAAGAAAAATGAGGAAAATCAGCTGTTTCCTGGATTGCCACAACAGCTTCTCTTACTTTGTTAAACTGTTATAAATCAATAGCAATATACTGTATTGATCACAGATACAGCTGAATATAAGACTAACTCATGTTCTTCCTATGTGGTGAACTAAACTATACATCATTTTCTAGAGCACGACTGTGGGATTAAACCTCTTCTCCATATGCTTTTGAGCAGTGCTCTTGCACTGAGCTACAGCACTCTGAGCAGGAAAGCCAGAGAAGACAAGCCCCAGTATTTCTCATTATGGATGGTAACAATAAAAATAACAGTTCATGATTTGATGAGCATCTTCTATTACCACAGGAACCACAGGTGCCAGAATAACTCCTCATCTGCTGTACAAAGAAGATCGCTGGAAACTTCACTGTGTTTAATGCCAGAGTTGTCTTTGTAACCCTTCCTGTGGGCACATGCGTTTTACTGATCTTCCTCGCAGAATACAGTGTCTCTGCTCACTCCTTTTAACAATTCCTGTCCAGAATAAAAATAAAGCAACTGGGGGGGGGGGACACACAATCCTGTACAGTCATCTTAAGAAAGGCCTAGAATGAAAAAGGAATCAGTTCTGTAACACATTCCCTTAATTTCTATGATTTTATGAGAGAGTCTTGCCCTGGCCTTCCCTCAGCAACTGGAGGGGTTCTCTTCATGGCATATATGTACCTCCATGCCAGAGCAAGGAAAAGTGGCACAAGACATTGCAGACCTGGTTCCTGATGCCTCACCTCAGTTGCCTCAACATTCATGACTCATATCTGCCAGACCAGATTCTGTACCTTTATCAATTCGCAAGGGGTCTCCTTGGTGTCCTGGGGCAGCTTCTAGAAGCAGCCCCTGATATTGCAATTACTTCTGGTTAATTACTGCTATTTTTCCACAGTTTAATTCTTTTAATACTATAGTCTCATTTTGCTAGGGAAGAAGAATTATTAATAGTTCAGACTTACAAACAATGATGTCAAACAGTGTAATGAATCTGTAAGAAATATTTAAGCATAAATAGCTCACTAATGGATAAACTGCTACCTCATTATTTTATGCATATGTCTAAGAGTGTGTGCCTGTGTGGACCTACACAAACACATTCCAAATATAAGCATCAGCTCATATTGATTACAAAATAAAGAAAAGCCTTAAAAAATCTAACAATCTAGCAATCACATACATTTTCAAAAAATACATGTAACCGGCACACATGCCAAATAACTTTCTTAACATTTTATGTTTAGAACTCAGATGATGAACACCTTGTACTTTATAGTTGAAGATGTCACCTAAGCAGAATGCTCTTCAGATATTGTAAACCATGTAAAATTCAAGTTACCCTTTCCAGCTTAGAAGTTTTTTCCACGCTACGTGACAAATGGCTATACAATTTTAAGTAAAATAAATAACTTGCATCTATCTAATTTGCAGATTCATAATGCACAGAGCTCAAAAACACATTCATAAAAAATCATATGTAGAAAAGTAGTAACATATACCTGGACATAACCTATAGCATGAATCAAAGTAAAAGCTAAAGTAGAATCTACAGTCTGCACATTTTAAGAAGGGTTTCAGTGTTGGGCTTTCCTCTGAGTGAGAAGTGGTTCCTTCTGGAATGTTATTTAATACGGCAGACAGATTCTACCCAGCTGCCCCTTTCATATTCAGGAAAATAGAAAAAACAGACTAGAAATATCTTGATATTATTTTTGCAAGCTCCTACTTTGAAGAAGCTACTTTCAATGAAGAAAACAGCTTATTGATTGTTTAGTGAGTAGAATACATAGCATAACATTTGATCTTGTATGCAAGGTATTTCATGCAATGGAACATTATTCCACAAGAAAGTACAGAATTAAAAAAAATATTAACAGGAAAAATCAACAGCACACACAAGAAAAGAGTAAATACAAAAAAGGTAATAAATCGGCAATACTACTCCAGCAATATTCATCACAGACATTAATTTTGTTATTACATTTATTATATTAGTCATGTAAATCACAACTAGGTGAAAAGTTTTTTTACAGGTTCGTGTGTGGTGTTTGGTTTTTTTTAAATACAGTGATAGTCTCTGAATTAAATCAACTAAAAATGAAACAACTTCAAATGGAACAGCAAACCATATGCTCATCCATAGCAGTTGTTTTCCAAACTCAAAATGTTTCAGTTGTACCTATTAAAAATGTTCTTTGTTGACATAATTTTCCAGATATCGAAGGTAACACATTTTATAATTACATTGTATTCTACTGTGTTACACTCTTGATTTTGTCAATCCAACACAGAATTTGACCTCGACTGATAGTTAGAAGCTGAATATTTTCTCTAAGTATCTAGTGTCCCTACTGATCACTCACTTGACAGTTGACCAAAATCCTTCCAAGACAAACCAAACCCTTCCAGTTTTAATCAACAGATTGCAGCCAGCATCCTTCCTGACTTATCAACTATCAGTGAAGGTGCAAAGAAACTTGTTAAACAGCTTCTGTAAACAGATGAAAATGTATATATACTCACACGATTACCCTCTTAAAATGCCACTGCTGCCAGCTCACCTAGAGAAGAGCTAGAAAAACCACCTGCCCTCCTATTGCAACACAAGAAACACACACTACTAATACTCTTATGCATTTACAAGATATCAAATTATATTAATATCAGCCAACCATTACACTAATGTAACTCCTCCTGGAGTGACTGAAGGTTTTATTTCCACTCTTCTACTATACCAAATCTCATGGAGAGTGCTACATGCTTCAGTGCTGGACACACAGTAGTCCTGTGGCAATTTTCCAGAAATTTAGCATTAGAGGAGTTCATACAGCCAGGAGACTGAGTAATGATTAACTATATTTCTTTTTAAAATCCTAGGTTGGGGTGCCTATGTGTTGACAGAAAACAGATTCAAACCTAATGCAATGGAGGACTTACTTAAATATTTAAACTGTTGTTAGTACTGGGATTTTCACTTGCAAACTATTCCATTCGCTTCATGAGATTAAGAGATTTTCACTGGCATATCAGGTACAAAACAGAGAGGCCAAATTGTTGGTGATATGTGTATCTCACTTCTCAGGGATGGTTCTCACTTCTCAGAAGGTTTTATTCATATACCTACATTTGGGATGCTTTTTGGGTACACTGTTCCATTTCAGTGTGTACAAATATATTTTTTTCCCTGTTCTTTTGTTCCATAGAGAAGTGACATGGAGATAGCGTGTGTTGACAGTTGTTCTTGAAATAAAATTGTTTGGAGGAAAATACACAGCTTTTCAAGCAAGTAACATGTAAGTGTGTGCTACCTGTTATTAAGTACAAACCTCAACAACAGCAGCCTACAATTCTTGCTCAACTATATGAGGTATCAGGTGTCTTCCAACATACAACATGACAAGTTGAAAGTGTTGAGACACTTTAGTGAAAAGCTGTATTTCAATTTCCGCTCAGGGAAGAGGAAGGTACTTCTAAGGCTTTCTTGCAGGGGCAAAAATGAGTTAATGAATGATGGCACAAAAATCTTCAAACTCAACAACATAGTGTTAGGTACTAAGGATCCTGGCTAAGAGATATCATATTTCTGCTGTCTTTATAGGTCATATGACTCCTTCAGTGTTTTGTGACTATTACACCTTTCATGAGAATTTGAAATTAAATGTAGTTTCAAAAAGTTAAACAGTTCACTGCGGGTTTACAATCTGTATACATCCAAGCCAGCTGTCCTACATATTCCCTCATTAAGCACATAGGGAATGCCAATATTAAATTCAAAACATACACATGTTCTGTTTCTGTTTCAACAGTGTGAAGTTCAAAAGAATAAACATTGCGTATTGTTAAACAATACATACACTTATGTTATTTAAACCCATTTTCAAAACATATGGGCTGAGAACTGAACTGCAGAGCTAAGTCACACACCAAGACAGAAGTCAGTAAAAATAACAGCTGCCCTCTGCAGCTGTGGTATCCATTATGCTACTATTTAACTATAGGCAACAATTGAAATCCCATTGCAGGCCTAGGGAGAAGAATGGACCAAGCAGCACCAAGTGCTGCACTTTTAAATTACATCTCTCCATTAGAGATGTGCAAGGAATGGATAGGCAAATTGTGACAACATTTTACCAAAGTTCTTAAAATGGATCACTGAATGCCATCACATTTTTTAAGAATACAGCTAAGATCTGAACGTCACATATACGTGACTTTCTGAATAAGTCTAATTTTAATGTGGAGCTGCTGGGGTTGTTTTTCCTTCTGGAAAGGTCATATATCTGAAACTGACCATCTTTGAGATCCACTGTGCTAATAAGTGTCCTAGAAACAGCCAGACCTGTGTCTTGTCACAAGAAACAAGAGAGGCTGGTGGGTCTATCTGTCCTGTATGTCACACACCAGGCAGAGAAGTGAGGAACAAGAAAATGCCCTTCATGGATACAGCAAGCAAAGATTTTCTCGTTGAAAACAATATAAAAGTTTGAAATAATACAAAATATCAAGGAAAGAAAAACAAAATCATAAAGCAGTTTTGAAACAAATTATTCCCTAGAAAATGCTGCAGAAGTTATGTGACTGAAATGATTTCAACACTGCAAAATAATTCAGAGACATTTGATACCAACTATCAGTGCAGTCTGGGATTGCAATAGCTTTGGTTACAATTTTTATTATATACATAGGACTTTTGCAGTTCTTAAATTAATTTATTTAGGGATATTTTGAAATATCTCTTGGAGATTGGAGGAATACAGAAAGAAATCTGGATTTCCTGGGGTGTCTTGATGTTTGAGCTCTGGTCGAACTCCCAGTGAAATTGGTGGGATTAGCAAGTGCTGGCTGTCAGCCTGACATCACTGGTCTTCACAAGAGGAACTTCACAACAGTTCGTATGGGCCGTTCAGCACAGGCAATATAGTCACAGGGCAAAAGAAAACTACAAACAACTAAATGGTTGAATGGAAGCCAGTTTCCCCTCCAAATATTTTCGGTCTATGTTAGGTTCTCAAAATTACATTCATGTCCTATGGCTGTTTCTACAAGGTCTCAGCCGGTTCTCTCCTCAAACTAATCATGGCTATCAAGCAAACCCAAGCTTTCCTTTCATCTGACCTGCTGCCTGAAGGACTATGGTGCTGTGGAGAGCAGGTCCCCAAAACAACGGTCCTTAGCATGTGTGTTCAGTGAAATGGTACTTTTCCAGACATACCGCCCTGGTATCTCCCAACACTAGCTCTGATGACTCATTCTGCCTGCAGGTTGCAATTTCTTGTCTGCAATTTCTGCTATTTGTCTCCTGTCCTACCCTAACTTCGTTTTGTTTTATTTCAAGTAGTGGCTCTGTTTCACGTGACTAAGCACAGCCACACAAAACAAGGCCTGCCAGGACATTTTCTCACCTTTTAAAGGGCGGGCTAACCACTGTGATTGATTCAGTTGCTACTTCACTCAGCTATCAATTGCCTGGCTGAAAGAGATACACAAGTGAGAGATCATAATTAGTTTTTTAACTTTCAAAAAATTAGTAATTTGTTTTCTTGCAAAAAATATTTTAAATTATCCTAGGGTTTTTGTTGCTGTCTGACCAACATCATAAACTTTTAGGAAATACCTAAGTGCTAAGAAACATATTGCAACCAAGGAAGAGATTTATACACATTTCTATTTAAAATAGACTTAAGACCTAGTGTTAGGCATTAATTTTATGTGATTCTTCACCCTCCGGTTTCTCTTTTCAAAAACCTTAATATGATTCCAGCATGTCTGCAAAACTTGAAAAACGGAATTTTTGTTTTTACAGAACAAAACCTATTCCTGGTTCTCACCTATTTCCATTTATGTAAAAATGCATTGTACCGAGATTTCCGTGTCACTGTGAACTGTGGAATAGTAAAGCTCTTCTAAGCTTCTTTTGAAATGTGGCTGGAAGTTGTAACTTTCTAAAAAGAACTTTGCTATTGTATTCTGTATAACTTCAGCACCAAATCCCAGTCTCAACCGCCCATCCATGCACAGGCTTGAGTTTTATCTTTAACTTAACAGTCAAGAGAGTTTAAACAGATCAGATTCCTGGTTACAAAACGGACTTTCAGAGTATTTGCTTATGGAAGGC
Organism: Chaetura pelagica; assembly: GCF_000747805.2. NCBI lineage: Eukaryota > Metazoa > Chordata > Aves > Apodiformes > Apodidae > Chaetura > Chaetura pelagica. Next base: position 891,601 of record NW_009954194.1, on the reverse strand, counting down.
TCCTTATTCAAGGAGAGCTAAGCCAACAAAGGTCTCAGACCAGCCTGCCGAACATCTGCACCTTTGTACAACAGCAACTGAGGCTTCCACTCCACTCTTGCCAGTAAAGGATTCATGCACCCAGCTCTTGAAATTCTTCCTAAATAAGCCAAATGTAAAATCTGCGTTCAAATGCATTTTCAATTCCCTTCTATTTTCAGAAGAAGAAAAAAAACAGGGAAAAAAAATACTAATAACTTATTTTTTTTAGGAAAAAAAATTGGAGTCACATGCTGTCTTTTTTCTATGTAATACAACTGGTTTACACAAAGAAAGCATGAAAATGTAAAATGCTAGGGTTTGTAATTTAATTGCTAGTATGTGTATTTTAAAATATTCTGGATTTTCAGGCAGGTAAATTCATAATGTGAATACTGCATTAATATTGTAGAATATGATCCTGCAAAAGAGTTATGCATGTATTAAACTTTACATATACAATGAGCCCCATTGAATTCAGGAGCTGGCTTGAAAGAGTACTGCAAATGACACAGTTCCAAAAATAATGAACTGCATTATTCATTACATATATCAGAAAATAGCACACTATATACATATCTATGCCTATGTACAATTTTATTATAGACAAGAGCTCCGGTTAAGTTGGTCTAATATTTTAAAATATAATACACTGGTTTCAGTTGCTTATGCCTTTGCCAAGCTATAATTATTTAGCTGAAATTTTCCAGGCTAGATGTTTGGCTCAGATGAAATTTTATTTTTTAACTTGCAACAAAAGCAGGTTCTGTCTTTCCAAAAGAAAAGGAGGTTAGGAAGCATGTTATTTGCTTGTGTTAAAAAAAAGAAAAGTCAAAACCTTTTTCTTTACTGGAAACCTTGAATGCCTTGATGCATTGAAGCAAGAATAGGAAGTATGGTAGGATGAAGAGAAAGGATAAAACGTAAAGGTTTCCCTAGTATCCTGAATATGACTGTTACTGTGATTGAAAATCCACTTCTCAAAAATCTGTATTTTTCACACAATAAAATACATCAGAGGCCATTAGATCAGTCACCTCAGTCACCAGATGTTCTGTCTGTGCTGATCACGACATACTCTGTGCTGCAAGATTCCAACAATTCTCAAGACAGTGTTTGTTTGGTTTTAAATTGTAGAAAATGGGATTTTAAAATGTATTTATTTTTTTAAATTCAAGAATATTTCAATAATATCAAGGCTCAGGAATAACAAAAACCTCACAGTAGGAGATGAATCTTTAAATCTAAAACTGTTAAGTCATACAGGGCTTGATTGAGATGGCCAATATTAGGTGTCTGGTGCCACCTGAGATGCTGGAGGGTATCTGAGGTATCTCCACGAGGAAGACCAACATCCCACCAGAGCAGTAGCTGGAGGCCAAGGTGGGCAACGCAAGGGCGCTTGGAATGGCACTGGGCACCCACGCTCCCTAACCGAACACGATCAACAGTGTCACAGCTCTTCCACCAGAACAGATGAAGAGAAGGGCTCAGAGCTCACTTCTGGAGATTAAATAAGAGCTAATGCTTTCAGCACAGAGAAGTGAAGGCTGAAGGTGTTGTACCATGGCAGTGTAAACTGATGTAATTCACAGCTACCATATGTCTGTCCTTTTTTCTATGTATCTGTATTTCTATCGGTTCCAGTCCCTCCTTCTCCTTTGCACTACCACTAGCATATGTGCAGTCAGGTGGCAAGCGAGTTTAGGGAGCTGCTGTTGCAGGAAAATAACCCAGCATTTAAAGTAATTCAGCTTCCATGGATCTGCACTCTGAAAAATGTGATGTAGATGAAATTGGAGGGAAACATGGGAGAGGTAAAATAACCATTTAATCTAAAGGAGAGTGTTGATAAGATTAAAAAAAGAAAAGCTCTAAGCAATCATAGAGAAATGTAATCTAGAAATTACAAAAGTTTCTAAGCATTACCACCTTATACTCTAAAATAACTTTCCAGTAGCAATATTGAAAAAAAAAACCCTAAATAATGGAGCTTGGCCAGTTTAATATGGAGATGGCCCATGGTACCACACTTACTGCATTTCTCTGTTACAAATTTATCTCCCTTTAGAACTGTCATTCAAACCCAAACCCTGTTCACAGAAGGAACATGTGACCATGGGCACCAACAGAGTCTGTTGATGCCCTCCAGAGAATGCATGAACCCGTGTATAATGTGCACCTTAGCCTCTTACCAGATGCAGATGGAGCAGTTGTCTGTAGGCAGCTTGTAACCCACCATATGAGGCTCTTGTGCTGAGAAACTTGCAGGTTACTGAGCATGTTTTATTTATGCCCTCCTTGCCCTTACCACTGAAGTGTTGTGCATTTGCTGCTGATGATGCAGGTGGACGCTTTCAGCATCACATCAGAAACTCAAAAAGTTAGAAAACAATCAAGTTACTGTTGCTTTTTCAACCCTAAATGGAGGTCTTGTTCTTGTGTGCAACACCTAATTACATGAGCCCCATTTATTTTTTCCACAGGCTTGCAAAAGGATCATTCAAATACATTCTGCTAATACACTGCATACGTCCTGACTTACATGCCAGGTGAAAGTAGTTACTACCTACGGAACTCGTTCCAGCACGTTTCTCAGGCCAACATGAAGGTAACTCTCTCCTTCAGTTCCTCATTTCACCACACGCTATAGTTCATGCATTCCCTTGGGACACAATTTTTATTTTTAGAGAAGCCTCTATTTGCTGACTGTTGTGAAAGGAACACTCAGGAGATGTGATTAGCAGTCACTTGTTTCAGTAAACATTGAATATAACATATGCCTCTCAAGTAATGTGTATCCAAACATACAATTTACAAATAATTAACATCATGTTAATTAGTCACATTAATTTATGCCACTTTGTGGAATTATTTCCTCAGAGTCTTTAGGAAGGCTGCCAGCAGTTTGAGCCAAAGAGTGTGAAAATTTGCTTGAAGTAACTGTAGTGACTGGCTGTGACACACAGCTTGAACAGCAAACGACCAGGGGCCATAAAGACTGGAGCTCAAGAAGCCGTGGCCGTGGATCGGTGGCGGCACCCGTGGCAGCCGGGGAGCGCTCCCCGGGCAGGGCTCCGGCACACGCACACGCTTCCACGCCTCTCCCAAAAACACACGTGCAGGAGGTGATCAGCAATACCCTGACAAATTCTTGTAATTACTGCGGGTTATTTCAGATGGCGAGTCTCAGAAAAAAAAAGAAAAAAAAAAAAAAAAAAAAAAAAAAGCTGTTGAAACCAAACATAACTTCAGAACTGATAAATGCCAAAATTAAGCTTTAAGTTCTCAAAAACAAAAGAGAAGCCATTTGGAATATTGGCACAATCTCAAAAAAATCAGGCATGGCTATTCTTAAATGTGTGAGGATGGAGCTACTAAACACAGCTGTACATTTCAGTAATACAATATGAAATGTGTCCTCTATAGAAGGAGAAAAAGAGTCACCGCCTATGAATTGAGATGGCGAGGCCAAACACTGTAAGAAACAAAAGGAGCTATCTGCAGTCACTTATCTTTTACAATCAATAGCTCTGCTTTCATAAGTAATGATATAATAAAACTGTGTAACATTTCTATTGGAATTGCAACTGTTCAGTATTTAGGAAATGTAAAACTACTCCAGATAAGTAACTGACTGGGCAAGGAATAGCACAACCAATTTCTCCTAATAAACCCGAATTCCAAGTGATGGGAATATCAGAAACACCTCAGCTTGCACTATACATTCATTAAATTTCTACAGAGGGAAAAAAAAAAAAAAAAAAAAAAAAAGCAGCTCAATTGATAAATATACACAGCATTGCAGGAAGGCCACACTATGACAACCGATAACTAGACAATCAGAGCAGCAGGCAGGCACACAGACGACAATGCAAAAACCAACAGGCCCTGAGAAATTTATTAAGAATTTTAAAATTTTTTTTTAAATCCTTATTCCTGTGCCAAGGACCATGAGCCATGATGTTAACACAAACTGACTGAGGCAGCCTCTGAAAAATGACACTGTTGGCCCAGACTTGGGGTTTCAGTGCAGGGAACATCCCCATTGGTGCCTGTCTTGCCTTACTGCACCACAAGGATCTCTGCTCTCCCTCTGACAGCTGCAACACTTCACGACATCGTTTGCTGGGAAATAAAGATTTACTTCTGCTGCTGTTTGTAAAACTCTTCAGAAGAGACTGCTGGGATGTTAAACATAAATAATAACAAATGGTATTGGCCTGAAGTGTTGCCCACTGAAATCACTGTACAAATTCCACTTTTAAAATGATCCCCATTTCAGTGCATGGTGTCCTACTGCACAGTACTTGTATATATGAGCGCATTAGTAAACTGCTGCCTCTGCCTCTTAAGGAGCTCTAGGAAGAGCTACAGATAAGGGTACCATATACAGTGCAGGTTACAAGCCATTTGAGATAGAGATGGCACATAAAGTCTTGAAGGTCTCTATCACCTTTCATACACTTGTCCACAAATGGCTGTAGACAAAGGTATCAATACGCTTACCACTGCACATAGTCTAAGAATATTTTCCCCATTCCATCAAAGATGTCTTCCCAGAAATACTGGAATCATTGCAGGTTATCTAGCTGCCAGATGAGTGAGCTAGCAACCAAAAAGACACCAAACAGGTAAACAAATACTAAAAAATACATATTATATAGAATTTTATGTGTATATGTGCATGTATATGGATGTATGAAACCCACTACATTCGAAGTATTATTAGTTGTTTTGGGGGATGCTTATCTGGCTCATTTTGACTTTTGTTGTCTTTATCCTTTAAAAATAATTAACCAGACTTACAGAACACTGTCTGAACATGTTAAATGTACCTAGTAAAGTGCAGGATGCCACTGAGAACTGGAAAGCAGTGTATCTTTCACAGGGTTTAGATACACTCTGCCCTTCCAAGTGATTGGCAAGGAAGCAATTCTTCTCAATCTAAAAACTCACTTGGTACAAGCAACCATTCTCACTGCATACCCATTCCAAATTTCTTTTAGATGGTAGAAAAGGTACCGCATTTTTGTTGGAGATAATGAGAAAACATCCATTACCTGCTCAGATATTTTTGGAAGTCCCTGTTACAGAAGGGAGGCATATATCTTTCTAAGTAGGGTTTTCACGGAATAAATTTCATGACTTGGTTCAGCTTCTCTAAGGATACAAAAATGCTTACATTCAACATCCTCTAATATACAGCCATTGAAAATATGTATATTTACGTAGGCCCAGATTCTGTGCTTGTAGACTCTGTATTCACAGGTACCGTCTGCTGTTGAGTCTGATTCTTTGACAATTAAATAAAATTTTCTCCTTGCTATTTTTAATGCTACTTCTAAGCCTTTTACTAAAGCAGCCTGTCTTGATGAAAAGCCCCCACAGTAAATTCAGGCGTATCTGGACAGATGGCATCTCGTTAAATTCAATAGGAACACTTTGGTTCTACCTGGCATTGTACCACCCCTCAGCCCCCTTCGATGTGGCTGTCGTGCCCACCTGTTGTCTCTCATGGTATCTTTTGAGTATAAGTTCTTTTACAGTCCTTTTTTATGTATCATTCATTACATGTGAGTATACAGCAGCAACACAAAAGGAACATAAGTACTAACTGGCTACAAAACAGACCACATCAGAAACCTGTACCGTTAATTAATAAAAATCAATTGCAGTTCTGCTGGAGACATCTTAAGAAGGAAGAGCCCAGTGCAGGAGCCAGTAAATTAGTTTCTAGTTTGTGTTGAAAAACAATTTTCTGAATTAGTTTGAGTTTAATTTATAATTTATATGCTTTGTGGCCAAGAGGGACTGCTCTGATCATCTAGTATGACCTCGTCTATACACAGGACAGAATCTTCCTGAGATGCAACTCTTTTAAGAGTTATCTCATTTCATTTTAGTCTCCAGCTGATGAGTCTGCCACCTTCCCTGGTGAGCTGCTCCCATGCTAAATTACCTTAATACAAGCAGAATCTGTCTCCTTCAAGGCTGAATTTGTCTAAGTTCAACTTTTACCCAGTGGACCCTTATGTGCTTTTGTTTGCAACATCTAGGCTTCCATCAAGCCTGTCTTCCACAGGTAATTATCCATGTCCAACCCTAATGTTATGTCTCAATCATCAAGTGATTCAACTCTTTCTGTTCCTTGGATAATTCCTATATGACTTCTAATTGTATGTTTTTCAGGCCTTTTGTTTCCCATTATAAAAGATACCGTTTCACATTCTCTTTCACTGCAGATGGTAAACTTCTAATTTCATCCACCATATAATCTACTCCTCTTCCAACTGACCAAAATTATTAATTGAACATCTCTGAATTTTTAGTATGATTTGATTTTACATTCTGCATATTGCAATGGACCTATACTTGAATTAAGGTAATTTTAATTCCTTATATGCTTTCTTACTACTTTAATTCTATGTCTACTTATATATAATTTATTTCTTTAGCTTCTCTTGTCCACTGCATGTGTTTTTAACCTGTAATTTAAATTTACTGCTTCTATTTCAGATTTTCCCATTATTTCTACATTTACTTACATTTACTTTTTTCAGATGATTCTACATGTCTTCTGTCAGGGACTTTCCAGAACTTTTTCACATTTTTACAGTGACAACTTTTAGATCAACCAGCACAGTCTCTTTCAAAAACACCAAAGATTTACAATTTGAATTTTAAATATAGTATTGCCATCATTTATTCCAGGAGATATTTCAGCTTTGGTTAAAAGGTGGGTTTTAAAAAAGTATTAAATATAGACATTATTGGCTGGTGCCATAATTTCTATTCACAGACACAACAGGTTCAGCATCACTCATTGCATACAAATATTTTTAAGATAATCACTTAACTACTGATTCATCACAACCCCCTGTACCGAGCAGTATTTCCTGTGCTAATGAATTGGCATCTCTGCTTTAGGAATCCAAAGGTAACTTTGATTCTGGTTACATCCAAATTCTCCATCATGCAGTAACAGGGGAATCTTTACATTCACCACGAGAATTTATGTGCCTAATGGGGAAAGCCTTTCTCGGAGTGTATCAGGTTTAACAGAGAATAAACACCTCAGCTGGAGAGAAAGAAAAAAAGACAGAATGAATATGGAATTTCATTTCTGTCACCCATGCACACTGAAAAATGATGAGCCATGTGCCTCTTCAGAGACTTGAAGAGCTTTTGGCTTATATTAAGATGAATCACTGAGATAAGAATGAATGCATCATTTGGTAATTTCCTGAAACCATGTACTCCATTCCCTGAGGTACAATTCTGTGACCTTTCCCAACCCCTTATTTACTTTTTTTTTTTTTTTTTAATCCTACACAACTGTTTTATTTTAAAATTTCTCAGTGGAGAGTACTGTAGGGCTCATGTGATGTGACATTCTCCCAAAACATTTAGTCTAAACCTCCTCTTTTTCACTGTTGGCTGCAGTTCTCATCTAGACCATGCTCATCACTTTTCTCTCTTTCAAACAACTGGACTTGACCTTTCAAGCAATGGTGGTTGGTCCATGCCCACTTCATTAAAAGGTTCTTTCAAAGTGGCCCAGAAGCCAGTTCCTGCTTTGTCAGGGATTTCCTTTATGGTTTTGCTGTGGAAAAGAGTTGCAGTAATGAATTTTTGGGGCAAAGACACAATACCTGTGAACACTTACAGATTTAACAACTAATGATCTCAACATCTAAGAAGAAAATATGAATAGAATGGGTACCTATGACTTAGTTTCTTTATACTTATATACAGAATCAGAAGAAAAGATAGTTTAAATTATAACGTAGGGAAAGGCATAAGTAAAGCCAGACACATGCAAAGGATTCTTAAAAAGAAAGGACTCAAAACTCTGGCTATAGATAGCTGAATTAACAGAGATGTGAATTCTCTCATGGGTGGAGGTCTTCATCAGTGATGTGGTAGTATCTGCATTCATGAGAGAAGCAGGCAGATGCACGCAAAAGCACAGCTACACAAATTAGTTTAATTTACACAGCAAATCCTCAGAGCTCTATGTTTGCATGTGAGATGTGCACTATCTGTCAATCACAACTAAACATGTACATCCTTATTAAATATATTAAAAATACAATATTTAAAAGTTCTTCAGTGCCTTGATGTAAATGCTGTATAGCTCATACTGATGCATGACTATCTACATTAAAGTCCACACTGAATCAGTGCAGAGCACAAATTTTTTGTAGATGTTGTATATTTATCAACTTTTGGGAAACGTTATAGTCTAGAAAGAGAAGATATTTCTAAGTGTTCCTAGTATGCTTGTGTGTCATGAACACTGGTCCGGATTTTTTGTTTTGTTCCACTTCTGAGAGCTTTTCTAAGAATGAAAATGGGATCCTGTTTCTTTAAAACACTAACAGACTGTCAGCAAATGTGTATGTCAGGGTGAGACTGGATTCCACAAAGAAGACTAAAAAATGCAACCTTTTAACATGGGATCGTGTGCCTGTATGGGCTATGTGCATGTACAATTCATAATGCCTAAACTCCCTTTAGATCTTAAGGCTGTCAAGATACCTTTGCAGAACTTTACAAGCAAGCATAAATTGCAGAAACTCACTTATAATAAAACCACATATGCCAGAGCAGCCTCTAGCCTAACCATAATGGGCAAAGGAGATCAGCAGTGACCAAGGCAAGCGGAAACATATTGGCACATTCTGCCTTACTGATGTGGGACCACACAACCCGGAAACCAAGGTTATTTTTTAATAAATGTCAATGCAGAATTGAAATGAGACTTTAAAAAGCATTTATACTGTGTTTTCATGTCTTCATACTGTTTTATCTCTATACAAAAAATATATAGCAAAAGGAGTGAAGACAACAAGGGTTTAAAGAAGCTTGGGAGGGGGGTTTAGCTTTTTGTTCTGCTTTGAAAGCCTCCTTAGACGTATGTTTTTGCTTAGAACAAACAGAGGTAAATAAATCAGTTGATCAGCATTCCCCTAGAGCTGCCCGTATTAACTTTCTTGGCATGATCTCAGCACTTAAGTCAATATGACTTAAGAGTTTCTCTAACAGTTTACTTGCCTCTAATTCTATACTGTTCCTGAATCTATACATCACTCTACTGAGCAGGAAAATGTAAAGTTTGTAGGAACAGAGAACCCAGAGATTTACTGTCATAAGAAGCAGAAGCTGCCCTTGCAGACCTGAATTAGTGAGCTGCTTTTCTTCAGATATAACAAGTTCTCCATATGGTCAACGTTGTGCTTAGGAGTAAATAAAAAATATTCCAGAAGAAAAGTAGTCTTTGTACCTCCATATTGCTAAGTCCAGTATATTTGTCTCTCTTCTCTCCAGACTTTCTGCATATTGCTTGGCTGCAAAAGCCAGACAGTCCATTTGAAAAATGTGGGGAAATGCCACGTGGATGTATTTGGAGACAATGGCTTTTTTCTTAGCACTTGTGAACGCATTCAAGGAACAAGTAGATGCAAATCACCAATTTGTTCACTCAGATGTTTACTTATCAGCTTATTTTCCTAAGTGACTACATCCTTACAACCAATAATGAGGCCTTGGTTCCCACCTAACAAAGGCACGCTTGGAAACGAACAGATGCAGGATGCAATTTGGCAGCCGCTGCCTGTCCCCAGTACCAGGTTTGTACAACCAGGCAGAGAGAAAAGGAAGAAGAAACGCACTGGTACTTCTACTCCCTGCCATCATTCAGGTGAGGGGACTGGGGGCACCCACGACAATGGATCCCCTGTTGTGGCGACAGGGGAGAGGGGCAGGGCGATGTGGCAGGAGCTGGTGCCAGCAGCGCCGGTGGCCCGGGCGGCGCGGAGCCCCAGCGAAGGCAGGAGGGAGGCCGTGTCCCCCGGGCCCTGCTCCCCCCGGCACTGCCCCCGGGAGCCGCGCAGAGCCAGGCAGAGCCCCGGCTGCCACGCAAGAGCCCCGCGTCACTTCAGGAAACAAGGCTGAACGATGAGCCGGGGGACTTCATACAAGAAAAGACTTTCTGCGTCAGTGAGCCCGCCCCGGCCCCCGGAAGGCGCGCAGAGCCAGGCCGTGCCCCGGCTGCCACGCAAGAGCCCCGCGTCACTTCAGGAAACAAGGCTGAACGATGAGCCGGGGGACTTCATACAAGAAAAGACTTTCTGCGTCAGTGAGCAGATTCTTTTCCCCCAGAACCACTCCCGGCAAAGGCTGAGCTCTCCCCCAGCTCTGCCTCACTCTGCTGCTGCCCAAGCGCGGGAAGGAACAGCCCAGCCCAGCCCGCAGTGCCCAGGGAGCCCTGCCTTCCCACAGCTGCCCATCACCAAACCAGACATCAACACGGGTTTTGGGATTTTTTTTGCTCTAAACCAGCAGCCTCTGCCGAGGCGCCTGCTGGAAAGAAACACTCGGGCTGAGGCTGCAGCAGCTCCCGGCAGCTCGGCGGGTCCCCGCGGCCGCAGCGGCTCCGGGCGGGACCCTCCGGGCGGGACCCTCCCGCCCCAGAGCCGAGGGGGACGGCATCCGCACCTCTGAAAAGCACCAGGAACCCTAACAAACACACGCTTTAGCATTCATGCAAAGGACCTAACTGCTTCCTACCTCTCCTTCAACAACAATGAATTTTCATAAAAGAGCTGAACATTTCTCAGCTCTACACACAGAACTGGATTTAGTTTTCTAGGCACAGACATTTATCCTCTCTTCATATAAATAAAAATGCTTCTACTATTTTTTTTTATTTTTTTTTTTGAGGGGAAGGGATGTTGTATTTTGTGGGGTTTTCTTCCTGTTTGACTTGTTTTCCCCATTTTCCCCATTTTCTGACTCGCATGTGTTGCTCCTGGACATGCCAGTCTTCTTACAAGAAATAAATCTAAGGTCCTGACCACTGAGAACATTTGAAATCTTGTAAAAAAACCCTGATGGTAAGGTGCTAGTTTTGCCCAGTTTTCCAAAATCTAATTTGGGTTGTCACATTATGTCTTTGTAACCTTCCCTTGTAATTTCAGCTGGATAGAGCTGCAAGGCGTTACTATCCTTGGCATAAGAGCTACGTCCTGTGATGGAATTTCTGGTGCAAGCAAATCCAATCCTTTACCAACTGGGTCATACTTTCAATCTTAATTTTTGTTCTAGTGAATTCTTCCTGAGGCAGAATGTCCATTGTCATCCACATCAGTGTCACCAAAGTACTGAACAGAAACTGAACAAGAACAGTAAGATCACGCTTTAGCAAAGTAATCATCCACAGGCTTAAAGTCAAGGATCTCTCTGTTGATCTGGTGTACTGATCCAGAATTGATAAAATGTGAATACATGAAGGTATATTACTGTCCTATTTTGCCTCATCAACTTAGATCTCATATATAATAATAAAAAAAAAAATAATGATGGAATACATAAGCTGAAGTAAAATGGAATAGAAGCATGGTTTCCTGATATGCTTCTTAGCTCAAAAAGCAGCCTGTCCAGGGCAGTGTATTGGATCTCCTGGGGAAGAATTAACACTAGCTTTGAGTTTTGTACAGGCATTTGTAAAGAAGTGTTACATATAGTTGATTATTTTAAGTTTTTATATTCCTGAGTAAATCCCTCCTTTCACACCCAAATCCCACAGTATTCCTCTCCTTCAGTGCTTCTTTACTCCAGTTTTAACTGAACCAAGATAAAAATTCAGGACTCATGCTCTTTTTGATATTTAGTGTGTAGTTACCAATATAGAAGTGTTTGGTGAAAGACTGTTACAAGTTGCTCTATGATACATTTTTGAGGAGAGCAGCTGCACTTTGGAGGAGGCTTCCATGAGCTACTTGCTCTAATTAAGCTTTAATCTACAAATCCCATTGTGTAGATCAGTTTGTATTACTGTAGTTGAATGTAGAATTACCCTTCACATTGTACTGGAATAAGCACAGAACAGACACAGATATTTTCAGATTGCTACACCAAGTTTTAAGGCTTCCATTTTCCAGAGTAATCTGCAAAGGAGTTGCATAGCTACAATACCACACAGAGCTTTCCCAACGCTCTGCTTAGTGTTAAACTGATCTTGTATCTTTCAGTTGAAATTTGTAACATATTTTTGTACCTAATTTGTTTGTACTTCATATAGCCAGCAAAACACATTCCCTAAGTGCTTAGAATACATTATATTTGGAACTTTCTTTAAGTCAAAATATACTGCAAGGAGTAGATGGGTCCACATTGAATCACAGTAACAGGAAAACAGAAATAAAAATAAATACAGCCCTCCAAAAGGTTGTCGGATTAAATCTGTTGCTGAAACAAAAAGCACACAGCTCCTCTGCCCATCTCTTAAATATTTCCAAACACTTCAGGCTAACTGCAGCAGGTATTTTATACAATTCCTACAGACCGTGAAATGCAAGTCTTGTTGAAAGCACTGATGAAAGCAGCCTCTATTTGATATTGTGTGGTGATAATTGCAAAGGAACACAGTCACAGTGCGGTAGCACAGTTTGCATGAGGTGTCAGCACCACCTCCTCGTGATTAGTATAGAATTAGCAGTCAAGGATTAGCAGTCATTTGAACCCCTTTTCAACTACATCTGCTTTCAGTCTCCACCAAATGAAGATGTCTGATGTTCAGCTTTACCCATGACTCTCACCTCCTCAGAGAAAATGTTAAAGAGTGTTTCAGCCCAGTTTATAGGCAGATGAGTCACTACATGCCTTCGTGCTGGACAGTTGTGCTGTAACTTCACCTGTAACAAGCAGTAATGACCATTTGGGATATCACTTCACATCATGGGAGTCAGACAACAGAGATGCAGTTGGTACAGCAGTTACTCCTACCTGTCGTCTTCAGACCGGGCCAGCCTAGACCACCTCAGCAATCAGTCTGAGGGGTAATGAGTAACAAAAAGAGATGATAGCTCCTACAGGTGTCAGATCCACCTATATTAACTTTTCATACTGCACACCCTCAGTGTATTTTGCCATAAATCATGCTTACTCATCACAGGCAGCACCAGCATCTGGGCTGGAAACTTAGAAGGGAACCTAAAGGCAGCACAAGTGACACAGCAAACTGAGCAGAGGCTGCTTCTCCTCAGGAGCCTGGACTGCAGGTCTGTGTTCCTCCTGCAATGCTTTGGAACATCAAACTGCTGGACATACGTTTGCAGGAAATATAAAAGTCAAAGCTTCTTAAAAGGCCTGTGCCACTCCATAGGGATCAGAAGCCCTTAGACATGGATTTTACCTCAGGAAGGTGATGCTGCTGCTTTCACTGAACCACTCCTGAAGTTTCTGTGTCAAGAGAGACCTTCTTTCCCCAGATGTGCTGGCTCCTGTGCTGCTTTTCTGGGCACATATAACCAGCTGTCACAGGTCGCTCATGAGCTGGCCACCATGATCCAGTTTTATTCTACAAAGATTAAAAAATTCTACCTGTTCTCCAATAATGGCCAAAATAATTTCAGTAGCACTAATGCAATCTGTAGTGTTTCAGACCATTACTTGAAAAACAGCAATTGTGTTTTGTTTTATAAGTGTCATCTGTGTAACAGTTTAAGTTTGTAAATCACCTCTGGATCCTTTGTGATGAAGGTGCTATATAAACTCAAGCTATTATCATTCCTAAATTTCACTGCTTCATAAATGAGAGAGATGCTACGGCAGCTCCACTCCAGCAATATGCTTGCAACCACAAAACTCTCCTTCCCCAATATTTTTAGTGGAGTTAGTGATTAATATGAACATCACAGCTTTCCCTATATCTCACCCCTCTGTGGGATTTTATGCCTGGCAACATTGTGCTGCCTATCTGAAAGTCGTTTCATTGGAATCAGAGAAGAGCAATTAAATTGGTTATTAAGATGCAAAGTGTGCAGGTCAGTGCAGCGTCTGCCAGGCAAACCCACCTTCAAAACACAGCCCTGAGAGAGTCCCTCCCATTTCTGAAAGATTCAGAAGACTATGGAAAAGCACTTCATTCACAAGATGCAGCAAAGAGCTCCTTTACAAACAATGAAAATATGTCCATTATAATTGCTTTATATGGGCATAAGTTAGGGAAAACAGTTGCTGATTTCTACAGAGGGTTTAACACAGGAGGCCATTCATGCTCCCCTGTTCCTCTCAAACTTTTTGTTTGTTTGTTTCACCAGGTTTTCTCTCACCAGGGCCCCACTGAGCAGATCCCATTTGGACAGTCTGCTATTTCCCCTCCTCCTTTTTGATGTGCCACAGCAATCTGAAGGAGCCAATAGTCAAAACAGGTAATGGGCTATGACAAATAATGTAAGAAAAAATGGCTAGCTAAATGCAATTTGACAGCATCCAGTTGACATTTCTGGACAGTGAAGGGGAATGAGTTGCACCAGGCATACTCTGCCTAAATTTCTGTCACCAATGTAAATTAAGCAATGTGGCAAAAGCAATCAGAGGGTTAAAAGAATCTTGTCTTTGCCCTTGTTTGCCTTATTTCTTGTTTCTTTCTTAAACTGCACCACTGGGATGAACCACAAGACTTCCTTTCTCCTTATTAAAAAAGCAAAAACTGCTTATGCAGCAACTGCAGCAGGGCTCTGTTGTTAGCAGATAGTCAGGACGTATGGAGATGAGCTACAAATGGTATCCGTATCAGTGGAGACACTTACAGGGAAAAAATAATTCTGTGAACATTACAAATTCTAGCTCTAATTAAACATTAATCTCTCACTTTTCTGGGGGTGGAGAAGAAAATCATTGTCCTTTTTACACTTCAGTTAAAAGTGGAAAATATTGCATCCAGAAATATAAAGAAGAAATATTTTTCTATTCTGTGACAGCAGTGAACGCTGAGGGTTATGCTGACTGAAGGTAATTACTACAGCTCTTGGCTTTTTTTTTTTCTTTAAAAAGAAAGGACTGTGCATGTCTCAAAATACTGCCTTTTAGAAAATACCCATAAATTATTCTGTGCTATAATTCCTTTCGATCACGGGTACAAGTGCAGACATGATTCTCTCCTTGCTGGGCTTCCTGGCCTTAAAAACACACATGTAGATGCAAAGGTGAACAAAGACTTACAAATAGAGCAGGAGAGGTGATCCCAGCTGAGACAGGGAATGAAACACTCCTCCTTGCCAGGCCTCTGGTGAGGTAGATGAAAAGCATCACCAAGTTTCTTAAGTGTGGAGAGAGGCAGATTAATATTCCAAATGTTAGATACAGAATGGCCAAAGAATGAAAAACGACCATTCTTATCAGAGTATCTTTCTTGCTCTCTTCCACAAAAACACTGCATGAAGAGTGCCAAAATGTAGAGCTAAGCTGCTTTATAAGAATAATTTAGAGACATTTTGGAAGGGCTCAGACACTGCTTTGGGAACATATCCAGTTATTTTTTTCCTCTTACATGTTTTGAGTTGTTTTTCTGTTATCTGTGCTTTCCTCCTTTTTCAGATGGTGAATCCTCTAGGGCTTCAGTGAAACCTGAAGTTCTTGCTTGTGGAGGGGAAAGGCGGGGGGGAGAGGAGTTTGTATCCATCAGTAGTAATACAACTTTCCACATGATTGATATAAAAGTTTTTGAATTTTTGCATGTGTTTCTGCAAGGCCTCAGCTGCCAAAACCTTCAGTATTCAGGGAAGCAGAAGACTCACTCCAGTGGGGAGTTTTGAAGATCTGATGGGACTGAACTGAAGCTCAGCTCTACATAA
Source organism: Chaetura pelagica (assembly GCF_000747805.2). Taxonomy (NCBI): domain Eukaryota; kingdom Metazoa; phylum Chordata; class Aves; order Apodiformes; family Apodidae; genus Chaetura; species Chaetura pelagica. Next base: position 875,939 of record NW_009954194.1, on the reverse strand, counting down.
AAGTATGGCACCATCAGAGGCATAAGAGAGGAGGAGAAGCAGTCAGTGTACAGTTAACATAGCTGGTGTCCAGGGCCCAAAGACCCTGAGATCCATAATTTGTGTGTTCTTAGATCACCACCATGGAGTCTCTTGCTTTTTTCGATTGCTCTATAAAAGTTAACCAACAGAAAACAATGCAAAGTGATCACTGAGGCCAAAAGATACCAATAACTGCTTTCACAGTTTCCCATCTGCAGTGCCACTGAGGAGAAAGGCACAGAATTCCAAGTATGAGAAGCGGTTGAAATGTAAAATAGTCTTATTCAATCACATTACTACAATCAAAAGATTAAGGTAAAACTTTACTGCAGAACATTGGTGTTCATTACAGAAGTTTGTTCATGCTGTCAAATCAGTAAACTCAATTGATTTCTTTTTCAGCCTTGTCTTGTCCTGTCAAAAACTTGGATCATCTTGTTTCTGGCATGCACTCCCAATTCCTGACCATGGATTTCTAATGCCCAAAACAAGTTATATAGCTTCTATGTGAACTGAGAGCTATGACCAATTAACTGCTACTACAGTTTCTAGGCAGTAGTAAAGGAAACAGAAATCTGAGATTTTCTTTTCAGCTATGGGAGAAACGTATTTTTAGTACGTTTGGGTAGGACAGCTTAGCAGAAAGAACATAATTTTTCCAAACTGGATCAAAGTTGGATCTATCAGCTCAACTCCTGCCTTTCCGATTACTTACCTATAAAATGAAAAGGAGTGGTTTGTTCTCTTTCCAGATCTTTTAGCACATGTAACAAGCTGAAGTATTAATCATACCACTAGTCTAGCAAATTAGACATACAAAATGATGAGATTTCACTCAGCTAAGGCTGAGATAATCCAGACTGTGTTATACAAAACAGAAACCTGTGCTTCAAGGACCTACTATTTCATTTCTAGAAGAACTGTCACCTATTTTCCTTTAAAAAAGTAAATTACATAATTTTATAAAAATAAAATCAATAATGAATAAGTTATTTTGTCCTAGACTCACATCTTTCAGAATACCTTCTAGCTTTTATTCAAGCCTGGCTTTCAGACAAAATTTGCATCAGATGGCCCTCAGACAGCCCTGGCAACCTAGGTATTTCTGTGATTCACTTGATGGATTAATTTTGGTTTAAAAGAGCAGCAAGCCTATGCCTGTGTTCCCCTACCTGAAGATATCAATCCTCAGTTTGTAAACCGAGTTAGTAAATGAAGCAAAGAAAGCAAGAAAACTTGCCATTAGTTTAGGCCACAGATTAATTTCTTAAAATACGATATTGGCACTGCTAAATTATTGAAAGCCTTCATGTGAGGTAGTGGAGTGTACCATAAAGAAACCAAAGATGAATGTCAGTTGTTTTCACCTAAGATATACAAAAGAGAATAAGATTAATTAAATAAAATGTACCTCTATAACGCAGAATTCCATGCAGTTCTTTGTCACATTCCTAATTTTTCCTGTTAGATAACTAACATTGCTTGAGTATAAAACACCGAGAGACAGCTATAACCTTCCTTACTTCTTAATCCTAGCCAAATATTTGTGGAAGGAATATGTTTTCAAGTTATGAGAATACAGTTGCATTGTAGTTTTCTGTCAGTTGATTGTACAAGGATGAAAATGTTCACCTGCTCACCAAAACTGTGCTTTTATTCAGAATGTTACCAAGAAGACTAATTTATCTACCTCTATCTTCTGACATGATAAATAAGTAAAATAACTATTATTTATAACTGGAATTAATATTCCATTTCAGCACTAAATATTCAGATAAAGCTCTTTATTATGTAACTTCTACTATTGGAATCCTTTTGATGGACAGGAATTTGTAAATACCACCCTAACTTCATCCAGATCTTCAAGAGCTACCGCCATGAACAAGCATGTAAAAATGGATGCCCACTAACCACAAAATTGATCATGGTAGAAAAAGATCTTATAGACATTACCATTATTAAGCCTCAAAGTTACAAATTCTTACAAGTGCTTAGGTCTCAGCTCAAATCTTAAATAAAATGCAATAAAATAAAATAAATTTAAGAATGTAAGTCCTGATCCATGTTGTGATTTTTAATTTTCTCCACCAATCTCTGATACGTATGTGGCCAGTACAGCTTCGCTATTTCAGATTTCTAGTAAAATCCCTGCTCTGCATGACATGAGACTTTATCTCATGGGAGGCAGAAATGGTGGCCTGTGGGTGAGAGCATCTCTGTGGCTCGTTGACAGTGCCCTGAAGAATGCAGTCTACCATAAATGATTAGCTGATAATTTTACTGAAATTCTAATGCTAGTTGATTACTTTCTCAAATAGCACATCCCAGAAGAAGAATCAGCCTTCATGTGATTAAAAGAAAATCCTTATAGACTTAATGGTTGTGGAAGGAAACCAAAACTGAACCAGCACACACCAAAAACATTTGAAATCAAGTGATAAAGTTTAAAAATATTATGTCCTTTAAAGCTCATGCTATTTAGGAGAGTGATCACTTACAAGCAGTTGGTTTTGGCCATGCTAATTAAACATTTGAGAATTAACCTGTTTTCTAGAATAGTAGGTTCATTAAATCAATTCCTAATGTTTTTGGAGCTCACAAAAACAGCATCTTGCATACTTTAGATACTGGCCAAGATCTTCCCCATTGCTCTCACTCTCAAAAATAATCCCACTCTGTCAGATTGCCTTTTTCAGAAAAACAATGAAGGAATAAATACTCACATATATTGCCCTCCACCTTTTTTAAACAATTATGCCCAGATTCTTAATCTTTGGGGTTTGTGTTTAGTTATTTTATTGTTATTGGGAATTTTGTTTGAGATTTTTTGGTCTGTTTTAATCTTTCATTGGTAATATGATGGGTTTGCATCAATAGCCTTCAGCATCTCATTAGAGCTTTCTTGTTTCAGCTCACAGAAATCTCTGGTGGACACTGAGGATGATGTTGCCTTCTGTGTAGACCAGCTCAGGCAGAGCTAGATAAAAAATACAGACCTTGCTACCTGTAGGCTACATAAAAATTTCTAAGGCAACAGAGTTCTGTGTACCAGAGTTGCTTCTTCTTTCTGCAGGGCACTGCAGCAGAGAGGCTCAGCACTTACTAAAGGGTGAAGCTGTACCTAAGCCCTGTCTATCATCTACCTGAGCTAAATCAGGAACTGCTGGATGCAAGAACTAAAATTTTTAAATCTTCAGCCAAAGGGCTAACACAGAAACAATGGAAGAGTTCTAATCAAGCTGTGGTCTAGCAACCAAAACATGGCACTCAATTGTAAAGGCACACACCTCATTTGCCCTAAACATGCCAAAACAATCAGAGGAAAGTGGCGTTTAAATGTCATCCAGAGGATGGATCCCAGCACCTCCCCTTTCTGAGGTAACTTTGCAGTAGTTTCACTGTCTTCATGCTAAGAATGATACATAGGTAGAGAGTTTTGCCATGGTCTGCATTTCAAGCAGTAGTCCAGGGATCTGAAAATCAAACTGAATTTTGGCTGAACTCAACAATTTTGCAACACTCCTTTCTGTCCCAGATTTATCACATAAATGGAACTATACTACTTACACATGGCACTGGATTATACATGTGACAATTCATTTTTCCCAACTCCCGTCTCTAGTCACTTACTCATTTTGCAAGACAAATGTTGTTACTATTATATATACTGTGATTGTTATATTGACATATTGTTATGGCTATAATATTGTTATATTGACAAAATTATTGGTAAACAGGCTAACAACAGTATTTATTGCTTAGCATTCTAGCCATTTCTTTAGGGTGAAATTCACTGGAAAAATAATGGCAGGGAAGCTACACTGAAGACTCATGGAGGCCATCAGCATTTTTAGTGGAGGATTGAAAATAAGATTATTATCATGTGTATATATAGCACATGTGAATTTCTCATCAGATAGTGGTCAGAGGCAAAAATAGCTTTGAAGCAAGTGAATACTTTAAAGATACAGGCATGTCGGGGAACATTTAAGAACCACCACATAAATTAAATAAAAAATTTAACATCTTTTCAGTTTGTTGTCCTTGCCTGAGACACAATTACTAAACCTATTTATGTTTGTCCAAAATGGTACATTTTCTCAAAGATCATAGATTTCTTCTGCAGTAAAGACAGAGTAATGAATTTTAGGGTTGATAATAATTTCCCCCAAAACAGTCTTATGATGTTGCACACAAAAACGACCAACTCCTGAAGCACTAAAGCACAGAAGAGTAATTATGTTAGGGATGCCTTGTCTATGTTAATACCTAACAATCCACTTAATGTATTTACTTATTTAAATAGGATAGCAGTATCCTAAATGATGGGAACATCAACCAGCCCAAAGATAGCTAAAGATTATGAAGAAAATGAAAGGATGTCATTATTATTGGCTGTGAGCAGCTTGTAAAATGGAGTCTGGAGGCCAGGTAGAGAGACATGCTAGGGTGTGTGTTTGGGGTACTGTGGTGAAAGGGAAAAGGAAACTTTAATCTTTGGTTAAATTAAATGGGTTAAATTACAGATAAGATTTCCTGTAGGAAGATGCTCTGCATACATGACATGAGGACATGGAGAGTGTCTCTACTGCTTATACAAGACCCAGCAGAAAGCGACATATGAGATTTAATCATGTAGGATGCATATCTGGGAGCAGCTCATCCCCTGTAGGAGCGATTCTCAGTTGAAGTGAAGTTCATGACAAAGTGAATTCCAGGCAACATCTACTGCCTGATCATCAGTGCTGCACAGTGAACGTTTCTTGTCCAGATCAGCAGGAGAGCCTGATTTTCTGCATTCTCCAT
>NW_009954194.1:858747-870901 GCF_000747805.2 Chaetura pelagica | reverse complement strand
CTGCTTTTATGAGTCCTTCAGCTTTAGGACATTTCAGCCAAGGAATTTGGCAGCTCCAACTTCCTGCCATCTTACATTACGCCTCCCAGAGGACCAATCAGAAGTTCTGAACCATGTCAATGAAAGAGGACAGCATATTTGTCTCAGCCTTTGAGAAATGCAATAAAAGTTCACCATTTCCTGAATCCTAAATCCTTATGCTGCTGATTACATATGTATCTAATATAGAACCAACATCTACATAGAGTAATCTCTAATATTCAGTAAAACAGAAGCAATTACAAAGCATCACAGAATCTGGACCAAAGACATTGGGTTCCATTTCTTGATCCTTGATCGTGTCAGGCATACTTGCCTAAGTCATTATTTCTCTCAGTGCTCTTTAGTGCAGCTCTACAAAACAGACTGCAAAAAACCGTACATATAAATACCAGAAATTATTACTCCAATGAGTGCATTGTTAAGATAGGATACTTTCTCTTTAATAGTGTAAAATTTGACTAAACATGAATGTTATTCTTTCCCCCGAACACCTGGTTATCTATAAAAGGGTTAATTCAAAAACACCCTCAGAAACCAGAGAACTACAGGTACTCTTAATACCCTGAGCATGTAATATTTATAACAGTCATACAACTTTAATTTTACTCCTTTGCCTTAGAAAAAAAAAGAGTGCAATTTTTCGAAGCACAGCACTGCAGAAAAAAAAATAATAAAAAATGAAGGGCTCGTTAGTTTGGAATTTTCCATTTCTTTTTGCTTCTGCCTGAAAGGCAGAGGACTGTGGGGGTTTCATAGTGGAAAGAATTTAGGCCTGTCTCCCTTTGACTTGCAAATTTTAGAAACGGTTTGATATCCATCTAACCAGTTGGCAAGGATTTAAGGTCTATTTAATATCCCTTAAGCCAGTTATGAAGCATTGTACAGCCTCATCTCCTCTTCCTCCTCCCTCTCTCACCCTTCAGCTTGTGTATAAAAGCTCAAGGCTTGTACAATTTACATCCATAATAGTGGTGGTCACTAGTGTGACCATAAAGTGTCACAGTAACAGCAGTTACATGTCTGGCAGTAATACTGCCATACACTCCGTATTTCCTACGGCAAAATGATACCTCACCTGTTAAACCTCATGTTGGGCCAAAATATGGTGCTTATGCATCAAATAGCATAATTTTTAAAAATTTTCATAATACAGACTGGAAAGTGATAAGAATCTTTCCCATCATATTTTCAGCACTATCAGTATATATTTATATGACCACTTTTTATATTTTAGTTTATTTTCAGATCTCCAGAGCAGGCAGTAAAATGAGAGACCTAAAATACTAAATAGAAATTATGGGGAAAAAAAATATCATAATTGGATTCACTTTAAAAGCTCTTCAGAAAAAAAAATAATTGCAAAGTGCTTCCATCTGTTGTCCTCAAACCATATAGGAGTTCTACTGTTCTCCTCACAGTGACTATATATATAAAGACACTTGTCCAGTCTATGCTCAAGGGATTTTTTTCTTCTTTTGACTGACTTGTGCTTTGAAAAGCTGACATTTTGGGGGAAGGATCTAATTAAAAAGACAAGCCTATCTAAGGTAAAGCTGTGTACCTTTTAAAAAAATTGCTCGAATAGACATAGGAACAGGTAAGATTGAAGAAAATCCTGCATATTTATTATGTCACAATCCCCTGTACTTTCAGGGGCAAAAGGTAATTTGTACCAGAAATCCCATTTGTACATGTTGCTCTCTCAACTGGACATGACCCTTGAATGTAAAAAGGCAGGTTGGTGCAGACATTATCTCCCACAGGGGGAAATGGTGGGCTACTTATCATCCCATCAATCTCAAAGCCTAAGTCACATTTGACATCAAACTAATGTTGCTCAGATGAATGACATTCACCTGTTAGATGGTACTCAGAACCAGATAAGCTAGAAAACTAATGTAGTAAGATGGGGACATCACAGAAATATTGGCTGTTTCATGGCTACTATGCTCACTTCAGTCCATGTAATACAAGAAAAATACTATTAATATTGCAGAATTCATGTGTAATTTCATCAGAATCCATATAGAACCAGTAATAAGTAGTTAAAGGCATAGTCACTGAACCAGCATTTCATTACCTCAGTTTACACACTACTAGAATTTTTTATGCACCTCATCATTCCAAAATAAATCAAGGTATTTAGCAGTTTGCAGTTTAAAAAGTCATATGAAATGCATTGCTTGTTTTGTGTAAAAACATATTGTGTCTTCATATTAGGTGTAAGGAGTTCTCTTAGACATTAAGACAAGCTGCTCTCAATTTTTTAGAAGATGAAATAAAAGTCCTTCAGGAGAATCAAACTGAGCTCTCCACCCCATTTTGCAGTCATGTTAATGGACAAGGTATAGCAAATCAGCAACAAACAGATCAGCAGAACAGCCTTATCAGTAAATCACTTTCTACACTCTAAATATTTGCCTTTCAAAATGTTGTCTGCAATATCTGAAGAGTTATATTGATTTTATATCTATCCCTGGGCTTGTCTTTGCTTAAGTTGAAAGTCTGTGAATAGCAGTTAGCTTTTAATAATGAACCATTTATATAATCACACTGCAAACAAGGCTGAATTTCACAAATGCATAAGTGATAACCTACCTTTCTCCCTTCCAAAGCAAAGAAAGGACTGACAGTTAGGAAACTTCCCCCCCCACAATAATTTTGATGGTATTGTCTGTGTTCTTCCTACCTGCTACAGATCAAAGAAGGATCCCCTAGTGGCTTTGCTTCTTCTTTCATATGCTCTATTAGCAGGATAGAGTGATCTTTGCATAACCAATTATTTATTTACTGACATTTTCAAGCTCTGGAACATTTTGATTTGGGCAACTTAATTAGGCATTTTTCCTTGCAGCCCTTTGCTGAAGATGTTTTACCTTTGGAAATTTTTCTAGTCTTTTTTCTTTTTTTTTTTTTTTTTTTTAAAGCTTCCAGTGGCATCCTGTCCTTCTGCTAGGACTGGATTCAAGGCCAAAGATCTAGCTGTTGCAGCTTGCCATTTCAACTGGCACCACCCCATTACCATTTTGTGCCATACTGTTTTCTGTACACCAGGCAGCTAGAAGAATGGTAGGACTTTACTAGTTAAGCATGAAAAAGTGAAGAGATACCAAAATTACCCCTCTTAGTCCTTACATGTCTGTGATTTAATTCCAGAGGATGTTATATTTTCAAATAATATTAGCAAGATTTTACAACATTCAATTGTACATCACCTTCCAATGTCTTACAATGAGAATGTCCCACTGTCATACTCCACGCATCTCCATTGCTCAGCTCCATCCAGTCTTGTCAACAAACACTCATTAAGCAGTTTTTCCAAGTGGGCTCCCTTGGGTTAACCAATTATCAACCAAATGAATTTAACAGCATATGAATTGGCTTTGATATTGTGTTGGTCGGTACCGGCGAAGCTGGGCAGTAAGAAAAGCATCCCTTCTCTGAAATCTCCACAGGGACCAAGTCCACTGGGGTCGGAAACATTACTGGCTCTGATGGAGCAGGGCAGGCCAACAGACAGGCCTGACTAAGTGTGAATGATGTGTCCATTTGGCAAAATTTCTGGAGAAAACAGCTTTGTAAGAAGGACAAAGAAAATATGAAAATCATAATTATATCCATCTATGATAGGAAGATCTATGATGGATCTAGGTATATCTGTGATGGATCTACCTCTGGTCTGGCATTCAGATCTCCACCTGCAGCCTTCAGAGAGGAAGCTCTCTGGTGAAGGAAGGTCCTGCAGGGATGTTTTGTTCACCTCACTGCACACAAGTGAGAAACTGCTTTGCCCAAGCACTAATTTCAATGCCCACGTTTCTCAGCAGTGAGTCAAGGCAGGGTTAATGGAGGGGTGTTTTGGGAAGACTCGATCTGACCCTGTTGAGAAGGGCGCTCGACTACTACCTGTCAGAGGAGTTATAATTGGGCTGTGCTTTAGACAGTAAAATTGCACCATGTGAAGTGCCTAGGCCTGTTGCAAAGTTCCACAATTTTGTCTGCTTTGTAGGTGATGGAATTGAAGATCTAGTCATGCAGTGACAGCCAGGTGACACAGCTGCACATGAAAGGAAGCTCAGGGCTCAGTCACAAGAAAGGCAGGGAGGTGTAGGGGAGCTAGAGCTAAAAAGAAAACAACCAAAGAACCCAAAAACTTAAAAATTCATTTTGCTAAAGGACTGAGTGTAATATGTTGGCCTTAGAAAGAAAGCTGGAAAAAATCAATTTTAAGGAAACTGTAAATATACAAGTACCTGAAAATTTATTTTAAAAATATTAAATGTGGGATTAATATTAGCTAGAAAGGAAGAAACTGAGGCAGCAGAAATGGCAAGCAATACTGGATACAGACCCCGTTACCTGGATCATGGTGTATATAGCATCATAGGCCTGCTGTATTTTCTGTAGTGCAACCATGATGTTATTTCAACTCCAAAAGAGGTTAAAAGGATTTGTACAAAGTCTTTTTCTTCTTTTGTTTCTCTAGGGCTGAGCTACATGACTGTGTGTGTAGGAAAACACACTTGTTATGTTATGAGTGCCAGTTAGGAGATGTCTAGGAGCCAAGGAGAGGAGGAAGCTCAGTCCCTAAAAATTGAAAGCTCTTTCAATATGTCCCGCATACCTTACAAAGTCCCAGACTCAGGTGCTGCCAGCCATTTTCAGAAGCATATTGCACCATACCCTGCACTTCCACTAAATTAACCATATGCACAAAGTCTTCCTCTGCTGCACACCCTGTAAGCTCCGAGAAGAAAAATTCTTTTTCATTTGCTCAAAGACTTATGTCTCAGTCAAATCAAAAGCAATTTTCTCTAGAAAAAAGTAACAGCACTTCTCCTTCATGAGAGCTATTTCCATGCCAAATTTCAAGTTTCTACCTACAGCCGAACAAGCTGTCAGAGTCCACAAATAAGTGGAAAAGTATGTATTAGAAAATGGCTCAAACTTCATTCAGAGCAGCAAATGGCACTTCCAGGCAGGTATGCAATGGGAGCATCTTTAACTCCCAAGTGAACACTCTGGCAACATATATGTGACTGAAAAGAAGTTCAAATTAAAACTAATATGCATGTTCAACATGTAATGCAATCCATGAGAGACTGTAATGCACCTGAAAATTTACTAACGTCCCTTGCTTCGAATAACAACGGCAATGAAAAGGCATTGAAGGAAATAAGCTTTGTTTCCACATTTGTTTTGCATGCGTGGCAGAAGTTGCACATCATCAGTTTTACTCTTTCCTGTGCAAAGAAATCTACTTGCTCAGCTCCCAACATTTGTTCACATTCTGGAAAAAAACAACCCCATGTACCAGTACAGGTTGGGGGCTGACCTGATGGAGAGCAGTGTAGGAGAAAGGGATCCTGGGGGTCCTGGTGGACAGGAGGATGACCATGAGCTAGCAATGTGCCCTTGTGGCCAAGAAGGCCAATGGCATCCTGGGGTGTATTAGAAAGGGTGTGGTTAGTAGGTCAAGGGAGGTTCTCCTCCCACTCTATTCTGCCTTGGTGAGGCCACATCTGGAATATTGTGTCCAGTTCTGGGTCCCTCAGTTCAAGAAGGACAGGGAACTTCTTGAGAGAGTCCAATGCAGAGCCACAAAGATGATGCTGGATCTCTTTATCTTGGAGGAGACTGAGGGGCGACCTCATCAATGTTTACAAATATGTTAAGGGCGAGTGTCAGGAGGACAGAGCCAGGCTTTTTTCAGTGATGTCTAGTGATAAGACAAGGGCCAATGGGTGCAAACTGGAACATAGGAGGTTCCATGTAAACATTAGAAAAAACTTATTTACTGTGAGAGGGACAGAGCACTGGAACAGGCTGCACAGAGAGGTTGTGGAGTCCCCTTTGCTTGAAACATTCAAAACCCACCTGGACACATTCCTGTGTGATGTGCTCTAGGTGACCCTGCTGTCAGAGGAGTTGGACTAGATGATCTTTCTAGGTCACTTCCAACCCCTAAGATTCTGTGATTCTGTGATTGCAGGTGGTAACCAGGAGGTGAGAACTGTTTTAAGCTTCAGAATAGAATGATTTAAAACCACAAAAAATGGCAGGAAAACAAATGGATCAATGCTAAAAATGGTGGGCAATCTGCATTCCTTATGGGCCTTGGATTGCCATTACTTGCTCCACAACACTGAAAATGAGGCCACCTTACTTATGTCCTAAATAAAATGAAAATGTAATTGAGGCATCTTTTTTGGAAAATTCTTGCCAGCACTTTCAAGCCTGTGGTTCTACTCCTTAAAAAGCAAATCAAAACAATGAAAATCCTAACCCAAACCTAGCAAACAGTAAAAATATCTTGCCTTTTCAAAGGCTGCTTGCACTTAAATCCTGTCTGACATTTATCTTATGCAATGTGGTCCAAGTTGAAGACGGGAACTTTTTTTTTTCCGTCCCCTCATCCCTCCATGTTCAATCTTTCATTTTGCATGGAAAAAAGTTACAGCTAAAATTCTGTTTCCATTGAGCACTATGCAAATTTGTAACTCAGAAACAAAAGGAGTTAATTTGCATCTAAAAGCAAATAAGCACACACGGGAACTAGAGCACACCAGAAGCTCTGAAATAGTTGCAGGCTTATAATACTTTTCTATATTCTTGAGGGCTGTATGTTTCCTCTAGTAGCCAGAGCCCAGGCACAATTCTAATAGATGCAACCTGATACAGTCCTTCTATCCTTCTTTGATCTAACAGCAGTAAAGATTATTATAACCTTTTCTGCTTGGTCATTTTTATTACTTTGTATGTTACTGAAAGTCTAAACTAATATTAAATTCCGTATTAAGTACAGTTATTCCTAAAATTGTGTATTACATAATCCAGAAAAAAACCAGAATTATAAGCCAGAAATAATTAAAAGCCTATGCAAAATAACCTGAATTCACTCCTGGATTAAGTTGCATTTTCATTTGTCCAGATCTTTTAACTTATATTATCTAAAAGGAATACACACATCCCTAAGAAAATATGTGTACATGTGTGTATATATAAAAATAAAATTAAAAAAAACCTCTACACATCCCTAAAATTAATAAATCCATCTTATTACTGACAGTTAACAAAATTTGCTGGACTGGCTCTTTTCAATGGCAATGCTGAGTGGTAATTTCTAGGGTTAATTGTCATGGCTTCCTCAACACAATCTTCTCCACCAGCTTTATTTTATCTGCCAAAGCACCAATATGCCATGATTAGCATAAATTAAGCTAAATAAATTTGGTTGGTTACTATATTATTTTATGCTAATCCGTTTATTTATTTATTTTCAAACCTTTCAAGGGTAGGGATGGGTGAGCAGTGCAATGGCGAATTCCTAACAGCTGCTTGTTCAAATTCAGCTCAGAAGTGCTTAAAAACCGTGTGATGTTTTTCAGAAACGTTTAGGAGAAAAAAATGCAGTGTGAAAAATGTCATCAGGTACAACTGGCTATATCATTATATACTGACCTTTTACAGATGTACCCGTGGTAGGCTACTGTGAGGAAAGGAGCTCAATCTGTGCAACTCAATAACAGAGCGAAAGAACAAGAAGCATTGAGCAACTTTGTGAGCATGACTTCAGTGAGAGTTTTTCCTGGTGTTAAAAAAGGTGCATCCTGACCTGCTCTAAGTGGTGTTTTTCCAGATTTTAGAAAGGAGTTGTCTCATCTCAAACAACTGGTTCATACCAGCTGCCTGTGCCAGTACTTGTGAAGGTCCTCCTTGTGAATCTGCTGACTACAAATAAAGGAGAGGCAGCTAGAGGATGGGGCAGTGGTACACACAAGGGACATACAGCCAGAGTCATGCCAGTGACCAGCTGGCCAAGTTGCTGCCTCTCAAATTCCATTCTGCTCTGAATGGAAATTTTCTCAAAAGAGATGTGAACACACATAGTACCTTATCGCTGACTGAATCTCTCTCAGCAGAAGACCTAACTCAAAACCATAGCCAACTGTTGTTTGATAAGACAATAACTGTTAGAGGTAGGTTACGTTCTCCATCCTATCTGTCAGCACAGCTGGTGCAAACAAACTAGCAATGAGATTCACAAAACACTTTAATTTTCTTCTTGCATGTGACAGCACAGTAAAGACATATCCTGTTCTTGTTTGTCAAGTGTGCAGCAATGTGAAAGGTGATGAGTACAGAACCTGGCCTTAAAGGAAATGGAAAGTCAGGATAAGATTTTTATCCGAGAGTTCTGTTGGAAGAGCTGGGCAGAGTAGCTGAAGTAGACAAAAGGCAGTGAAATTGTTATTGTTCTGACTGCACTTGTACAAGCAATTCAGCTTTTCATTTATTGATTATTTATCTTAGTTCTCTATTATCAAATTTTAAAATATTTTCTTGTTTGGTCAGTTATATATATAAAAAATTGTGATTCTTACTTCTGTTCCAGAATATGAAGAAAGCATGACAGTTCAGATACAGAAGAGGAGACACAGTCCCTCTGTAGGCAGAGACAGAATTAAACACAAGGGTCCAACCGATAGTAGAAAATCTAAAGGGCAGATCCAGAATGCAGAGCTAAGAGATGAAAATGCAAATTTCAAGTATCTATGTTTGAGAAGGGACAAATTGATCACTTAAAGTAGATCTGTATAGTCTCTGCCAAATTAACTGATAGCCACAGTCATCTTCTAAGGTGTCTGCTTAAATGAAGTGTCAAAGTGGCAGATGATCTCTGCATACTCGGTACATTCCACAGTAGCATAAAACAGATGAAGAGACCATTCAGCAACACCACAGTTCCACTAATATCTAACAATTTCTTAGCAACTCTTCAAAAGCCATGGCTGCCACCTAACTAGTCCTGTCAGTGGACTAGCTGGTCTTACCATGTTTCCTTTCTGTATGCCACCAGAGCTGAATTTTATGTGGCAGAAGATAAGCATGCCATCCAGTAGCACATGCCAGCAAAAATTTGAACTGAAGGCCCTTGGTTTGGAGATTAGAATGGACAGCAAAGGAAGGGCTAGAGCCTCTAATCAAACCTTCCTCATTTTCAGGGCTCATATGCTGTTGATGCCAAGCCTGAGGTAGGTCACTTATTTTCCTATCCACTAGGCTGCTCCATTCCCAAGTCCAGCAGTCAGATGTGAGCCCTTCTGGTAGCACTGTAGTAAGTCAGTAGGGAACAGAGATGTGTGCTCAGGAAAAGGTAAGGTAACCTTGTGAGACCAGCACCAGAGCAATCAACACCTTCTTGGACTCAGACCTTGGTGAATTACATGAAAACTGTTGTCAGTAGTAACTGTTGACTATGGAAACCAGTTCAAAAATCCACATAAGCTTGAAGCACTTGAAAAAGAGCAGTAAAAAAAAATATGCACAAAAGCAGATACCAGACACATTGTATCACATACATTATAGTAGCTTTCCTTCACAATGATTTGCAAGATGATAACTTAAAGGATCAAAACCTAGAAGCATTAGGAAAGGTGTTAGAGGCTGAAAGCCATCAGAAACCCTTGTTCTATCACTCTGAATACATTATTGCATCTTACCTTCTAATGCTGAAAATGGATAGATTTTCAGATAAAAATTAGGAGAGCTGGAATTGTACTCCCTCTCTAGATTCTTGCACGCATTTTCATAATGTTTTGTGTGAAGCATTCGGAGAAAAATTGCATGCATTTATGGTCAAAATTACTGGCAGCTTAAATGCACAAATACTGTAATTTAACCTTTTAACAGTAAATTAAATTTACAATTTGTAATGTAAATAAATTGCTCTTTTTAGCTCAAATAATAGTAAATAATATGTGTGTAATAGGAGTTCTGTTCAACAATGACAGACTATTTTCACAACAGAAAAAATGTACTTATTTCAGCTTGCATTTATTGCTAAACAATCTCACAATAACAGAGATTGTTTCCAACTATAAATGTGTTAAAACATTAAACTTTAATAAGGGAATCTTGTCAAATTGATGTAGAGTAATAGACTATCATAAAATCTTATTCCAAACTGTAAACTGAAGCATTAAAAATTAACTTTATAGACTAGGAAAGACAGGTTGAAATTACTGCTGTATGGTCAGAAATTTAACTTCAAGCACAGGTCAAAAATTTGATTCTGCTTAATAAATTTAAAACAGAAAAAAACTTAGAACGGCTAGACATTTCTAAGAGAATCAGAAAGTATTGAGACATCAGTTCTGCCAGATTCAGGATGATCTCTGCTAACAAATGTTGCTGCCCTATCTAGCTACTCTGACTTGAGCCCTCTAGGGTGTGCAGAGGCAGACAAGTTTGCAAGATAAGGACCCTTATGTTAAAAATTCATGGGAAAGGCCATATTTCTACCATTTCTGAAGTGCTGAGCAGATCAATGGAACACACAAAACAAGGCAGTAAGACACACAAGTGATTTCCTATTCCCTGGCACTCTTGGAAGCAGCACTTGGGAAGTGCAGAGCTCTGAGGATTGCTGCTGCTACACAACTTTGGGGCATCCTCTGCTTCTGCCCTGTGACAAAGTGGGGGCTGGAGACACACACTGCCTGTCCATTGG
Organism: Chaetura pelagica; assembly: GCF_000747805.2. Classification (NCBI taxonomy): domain Eukaryota; kingdom Metazoa; phylum Chordata; class Aves; order Apodiformes; family Apodidae; genus Chaetura; species Chaetura pelagica. The sequence continues at coordinate 860,346 of NW_009954194.1, read as the reverse complement.
CAGGAGCAAGCAAGCAGGTACCTTCAAAAGCCCTAAAAGAAGTCAACATGCTGAGCTAATTTGAGAGAACTCACTTCCTAACTGAATGTAGGTACATTGTAACCTTCTGGCTAGCAGCAAAGCTAAATTGTCAGTAATTAGCTCCCCTGGTGCTGAGCTAAAGACTTTGTGTATCAGGGAGTCTGTCTTTGCGTGGAGCAGGAATTCCACACCCTGCATGGCGTGGGCAGTTTCAAAGCCCACACTAAACAGTGCTCAACACAAACAGGAAAGAAAACACTAAGCTGTGCAGCACAGCTCTGCTTCAGCTCCTGTGGGATGAATGCAGTCGTACCAATCCCTGTCTAGTCTGGGGCTGCAACCTCTCATGATGGAGCTAGTCCCATTGGAAGCTTTTCCCTTTAAATCAAGTCCTCAAAATATGCCTTTATGTGTCAACACAAGCACAACCTGGTCCTGAATTTCAATGGCTAACTGAATGAAACTCACAACAACACATGGTTTGTCTCACACAATCAGAATTCTCCTTTCAATACTAATTCTTTAATTTATACAGGAGACTCTTAGCTTGCTTCATATTTCATCTGCTTCCCAGAGACCAAATTTAGCTCCCTTAGCAATGTTTTTGCCCCATAGCTGAACACTTCTAGATAGATGCACTACTACACCGTAAATAGGACATTTCCTGTAGAGCAAAAAAGGTTCTTAAAGGGATGTTGTGAATTTACCCTACTGAATCTGAAGAAGGCCAGATATAATTGAGAATGGCAGTTGGCTGGCAGTCCCTTAACAGCAGCCCCACCACTTTAGTCCTTTCAAAATCAGCAAAATAAAAAGCAGGTCATTCATAACTGTGTTTTGTGGCCAGAAACCTGCAAGAGAACTGAACATGATCTAAACTCACAGCGTGGTACCATTCAAAAGCACACCACAAAATACAATGTGTTTATTGATGATTTGGAAGTAGAGGTCTTAATAGTTGTTTTTCTGAAAGCTCTGAATATTGTTATTTTCTGAGATTTTCCTCTTGATGTATAGCCAGTGATTTTATAAAAGGCATTGTTTTTTTAAGCATACCTATTTGTATACCGATGTGTATTATTTTGAGGATTACGTCACCTGCCATAACTCATGTTTAATAACATTGCATTCAACACAGCCCCTCACTGAAGTGATAAAGGATTGGGTACTAGCTAATATGAGGACTAGCATCAGAGTCTGACCCTTAGTACTGGAACACTCTGGCAGCATCTTAACCTCCCTAAGAACCCGAAGTGCTTTACAGATTGAATATGAAGTAAGTGATCACTTTGGCTGAGCCATCCTCAGAAACCTCTCATCAGGGTGTCAGTTGTACATGAGATATGATAAGACTACAGCAAAGATGGCAAATTTGCAAACATAAGCTGAAAATATCTAGCAGTCTTCTAAAATGAGGGACAGTCTAGCTATTAAGAGCAAAATCAGCTCCCATCCCTTAGCTAAAAAAGTCACTGACAGCTGGTTCAATCTTCCTACAAGTAGCTCTAGTTTAAGAATGCATCTTGCCTGGATCACCTCTTTCATTTTGCTATTTCGTCCTTCAAGATTAAAAAGGGA